>NW_007360331.1:571297-578598 GCF_000271585.1 Trametes versicolor FP-101664 SS1 | reverse complement strand
GACAAAACACCATCATCGCTTTCTGAAACTCGGGAGGAGCATTGCCGCGCACCCTCTCGATCGAATTCCCATGTTCGCGGCGGCACGACATTGTCGGTGCCTTCCCCGTAGTGTGTTCCCGTATGCGTCGGCAAGTGGATTTCGCATGCTCAGCCTTAATGCCTCGCGCACAGACATGCTCCTCCGGCCTCACGGTAAGTACACGCCCTGTTTATCTCATGGTACATGCCACAGGCGTACACCTGTACCTACGAACGTTGCATGCGCGGTCACAATCTAATTCAGTCGACAGAACATTGTCAAACGCGCCGGCGGGCGGGACATGCACTCCGCCCGGCAGCACAAACTTTGAGCAGCGCGCCGTCGCGAAAGGCGTCCCTGCATCATGTACGAAATACCTGGGGCGTACCCTGTTTCGTATTCCCGGATGCACTCGCATCTAGCGCGTCCCGGATCGCGCCCCGGATCGCGCCCCGTTGGTCCGCTCTGTCCTCGCCTCCGCGAATACTCTCGCCTCGCTTTACATCTCACTCAGGCGGGCCCCGGCCCTCCGCTCGTCATGTAAAGTCACGCCGCGGACTCGTCCGCCGATGCCCTAGACCCCGGATGAGACACAATTGGACCACGAAGCCCACGGCGAGGCGAGGCGAAGCGAAGCGAAAGTGCGCACGGTGAGCGGGAGGGCGCGGGGAGGTCCGAGGTCGGGGCACTGACATTTGCTCACGTAGCTACAGCCAAACTCGCGCGAGCCGGTCGAGATCCGCGCGGCGTGCGGCAGTGCGTGCATATATATACATACCTGCGCACAGGCACACGGTGCGCGACATCCTCCCTGTCTGCTTTCTGTTGTCGTCCTCCGTGCATGGCACATCCGCGCGCCCGTGCCCGGACGTCCGACCCTCCGCAGCTGCCTCCTCGCGATTCCGCTGCCCGTGTACCATGGATGCGCCCACGACGGCGGCAGGTACGTCGCCCCTCGATTTGCGCAGTTTCTCATCTATTTTGTCCTGCAGCAGGGCCGATATCAGCGCGAACATGCTCAGAAGACGCGAGGTACGTACCGTGTTTACTTTCTCCGCGCTGATAGCAGCCGCCGAGGCACCTGAGATTTCTGTCTTGCTTGCAGGAGTGCATGCTCGACATACGTGAAGATCGCGTGCACGACACCGACCGTGGGGACTACGGGAACAGGTGAGTATGGGAGCACTGTACTCGGACGTGGCTAACACACCTGACAGACCGCCGAATCCGCGCGCAGAGCCGTATCGGTGCGAGGTACGCGTGGGGGATATTGGTCCAGCTGACGAGGGCGAGGGTGGTCACGTAGCTGTAGTAATAGATATCAGAGTCGACTGCGCGCGAGGAGAAGAGCGTGGCCGCGAAGGGTTGTGGCACACAGGTACGGGGACGTCTGACTCGTGATCTACGAAGGTAAATGCTAATGCTCATTGCGACAGGTGCCGTGCACGCGGGCAGCGACGTACAACACAGTCCTAGCTATCCATAGCTCAGGTGAGTCTTCCCTCATCGTTCTCTGCTGTGGGTGCCTCGTAAGGATGTATCGAGCCTCCGGGACCGCCGGCGGCGTCCGAGACGAGGCGAGCGCGCAGAGATGCACTTGAGGTGCAAGCGGAGTCCTGTGACGGTGTAGGTGCCTGTGTACTCCCGCGGCGGCGCATCGGGGAGCTCATTCGCATCGTGGGTGGCACACAGGACGCAGTACGCGGGCGGTACGCGCACATTCGTGCCTCGGGCCCGTGAGATGCCACGCCCTCGCCGATGGTCATGTCGTACCGGCTCGGATCGCAACGCAGCCTCAAGGGCGTACGCGTCCGGATCCATAAATCCCCCCCTCCGCGCACTCGAGCCTGCGCGGCCCCCTCCGCGCAGAAAGTCGAAATCGCCCACGTCGGCCGTATTAGGCGCCGGCGGCCCAGCCTCACCGCAGAGGCGCGAGCGCAGCCCGCGTCCTCGTAAGCAGAGGAGACGGTGCCAGGGGTGCCCACGAGTACCCCTGAGGAGCGGCGTGTGTCCCGAGGACAGATTGCGGGTGCGACGTGCGCTTCTTCGTGATGTCGCCCGTGGGCGGGTCCATGAGTGCGGTCGAGTCGCATGGTGTTTCGTTTTGCGCGGATCGCGGCGCAGAGCGGAGGGCGTGCGCGGAGTGGTGCGGACGGCCCGCTGTCGCGTTTTGGGGAGTCTGGGGAGAGCTGTTGGGGCGCGGAGTGGACGGCACCGAGGGCGGGCGGGGCGCGGGTGGTACGGTCCTGCCGCGCCGCGCAGCCGTCGTGCGTCCTCGCAAATCGCAGAGAACACGGCGGGCGGTTCTGCGAGCCCGCAAACAGAGGTTCGCTGCCGTAGGAGGCGAAACGGGCGTGGAATGACTGAAATGGTGCTGTTGACGCAGATAAGTTCAGTGAAAAGTGACACAATCCCGTATATTCTGCTCGTAACGCGCGGGAACTTGCGTGGTACATGCCCCTCTGTTCCTACAGCGCTCCGTTCCACGCGCAAAGACGATAGACGCGGCGTCGGTGCGCAACGACGCCGCCATTGCCATCCCGAGGTATAAGCGCCCGAGCTCCGCGACGACGCCCCAGAAATAAACCGGCGCGGACGTGCCTGTAAGCGTCGGGCCGTCGCCGGGGGTGCTGGGGAGTGCGCTTGCCAAGTGTCGCGGTCCCCGGGTGTGGGACCGTCGTGGGACACGCGATCTCGTCCGTTCGCACCGCCCCGGCCGTCGAGACTCGAGCCGACGCGACCGACGTCTCCTCGGATCGCGACGCGGCGGCGGGGGCGTGCGTGGCGCGGTCCATACATCCTGCCGTCTCTCTGGGGGACGCTGGCTGTGTGGGGTGCGCATGCCAAGTCGTGCGCACCGTCGATTCTCGCGCAGGCGCCCGCCGGCCTCGGCGCCGCGACGTCCCCGACGCGCGACGTCCTCGCACATGCCTGCGAGCGGGGGAGGCGACGTACCGGGTGCGGCAGAGTGTGCTGGCGCGGCCGTACGGCGGCTGGGAGCGGGACCGACGCGGAGCGGACAATTCCGTTGCTTTGTGGTCCAGTCGACCCATGAAATCGATCGAGACGACGTGAATATTTTCTGCTCGGTTCGGGCCGTAAGGTGCGGGGCGCGTCCGTCCTGGTGCATAGACCCGGCGTCGCGTTGTCGGAGGCCCACGAGGCGGCGTGCGCACGCGAGGACGTCGGCACTGTCGATTCTAGCCCGAGCGACCTGAGAAAGTGAGATTGCCAGCGCAGTTCGCACGCGTGAGGACGGAGAACGCACCTCATGCGCGCAGAAGGCGAGCGTCCTACGATGTGCGCAGCGGCGCGGCGGCGCGGCGGCGGGTGAGGTACGCAGGGAGTGTGCGCAATCTTGGCTTCGCGGAGGTGGGTGGACCCGTGAGATCGGTCGAGCCCGACCCGGCATCGTTCTGCGCGGATCGCGGCGCTGCACGGGGCACGTGTGCGTCCTCGTGCACAGCGTCTGCCGTCCCGAGCATCGAGGCCAGGTCCGCGCTGGTCGCGCGTGAAGGGCAAAGGGGTGAGTGTGGGCGGGGCCGGGCGCCTGAAAATCCGACGTCGTGAGCGCAATTCGCGTGCGTAGAAGCTAGGCACGCACCGCACCCCAGAGCGAGGGTGCTGACTCTGACGCACCCAGCAGGGAGCACGATGAGGCGCAGGACGGCCGCCAGACGGCCGCGGGACGCGGGGTGTGCTCCCTCTGCACCGAGCCCGCTACGCTCCTTCGCGGCGCGCGCAGACGATGGAGCCCGTCCTGGGCGTGTGATACGCGGACGCTGGGGCGCGGCGAGGCCATTCAGCGCGGTACACGCGAATTTCTGTGTGGGCGCGCCTTGTGTACGTGAACTTGTCAGCGTAGTACGTAGCGGCACGCTCTGGTAATGCACGTACGGCGAGATACGGACGGTCTAGGCCTCGGCGTCCGGTGACGAGACGCACCAGCGCATGCGACGCGGTTGGGAGGCGGTCGGAGGTCGACAGGGTGGTCCGTGCGTTGTGAGAGGCGTGGCGGGCGCAGTATACGCGCGGCGTCTTCGCCGGTCGGCAGGTGTCGTCATTGAGGTACCCTGCAACGTACCCTGGAGTTTGAGAGCGGGGAGACGAGAGCCAATACAACAAATACACCAAGATCCTCCCATACAAAGCAACAAAACGAACCTTCCCCAGTCACAAGTCCGCGTTCCGCCAAACGGGGTCGACCCACTCGAGCCCGAGCAGCTCAAACACCTCCTTCTCCGTCTTCGGGTGGAACTCTTTCGAGTCGTACCGGCGTGTTCTTCGAGGTGCGAGTCGTGTCAGCTGATATAAAAAGGGAAAAGAGTAAAGGGAGAAAGGGAGAGAGACACGCACATTCCCGAACTATCAAACTTCATCCCACACCGATCCTTCGCCCATTGCCTCAAGTCCCGCTGGAACATGATCGACCCACTCCTACTCGCGCATGCATCAGCTTTGGCCCCAAATAACAAAGTCCATACGCGCCGCAGAGTTCACATTCGCCACCCGCGTAGAGAGGAGAGGAGAAAGGAGAGGGACGCACCATCCAACGACAGCCGTCCAATACACCTCTGGCGGCGCGAATATGAGGTCCAGCCGGCGGCGCACCGGCACGCTCGAGTTCAGCGCGGAGGAAGCCGGGAGGACGAACACGGTGAGCGACTTCTCGAGCGTGTCCCAGTGCGCGGTGCGCAGCGGGTCGTGTGCGTGGAAGCTCGACAGGTCTGCTTTCGTGTTAGCGCGCGCTTGTGAGGGATAGAGGAGGGGAGGGGGAGGAGGCGTACGCATGACGTGGGTGACCATTCCTGTGCGAGGTATCAGCGCGAGGCAAAGGGGAGGGGGAGGGAGGAAGTACCGCGTTCGTGCAGGTGTCTAACGAAGCGCTTGCAGAGGCCCTTGACCTTGCCGGCGTCGGGGTGCGTGAACACGATGTCGACGTCGTTGCTCTCCGGCTTTCCCCTTCTGTACCTTTCCACACACCCCATATCAGCCCTCAACCCAAATGCGAATATATGCGCCCAAAGCAGACGGACGTACCCGCCGACGATCGTGGAGACGCAGCCCGGCTCGAGCGCGTCGAGCTCGCGCATCACGACGCGCCCGATCTCCTCGACCTCGTCCCGCGGGATCCTACCCCCACTCTCATCAGTATCCATGTAGTTCCGAGTCGTCGCGCATACTCAGACGCACATCTTACTCAGATCCTCCCGCAGCCCGAGCGCGACGCGGATCCAGCTATCTCCCAGTCCCTCCTCATCTCCCTTCCCCCTGTCCTTATCCCGGCTCTTCCATCCCGCCTGGCGCGTTTTCTCCTTCTCCTCTATCTCGACGATTTGCGATGGCTGGGATGAAGGGGAGGCGGTGGAGGAGGAGGGCTCGACCCCATAATAGATCTCGAGGTCATCGAGCGAGCGGAGGCCGAGGGCGAAGAGGCGGCGCGCGGCGTGCGGGCCGATGCCGTAGATGGAGGTGAAGAGCGAGAGCGTGCGGAAGCGCTCGGAGGATTTTATTGTTTCTGGAGAGGGGCGTGAGGTGGCTAGGGAGGGGAGGGGGAGGGACGGGACGTACGCGCTTCGGAGATGTGACCGGTGTCGAGGTATTCGTCGACCTGTGGGATGGGCGTGAGCGCGGGTACGCGGATGGGAGAGGGAATGGGGCCGTACGAGACCGGAGATCTTCACACCGATGTAGGGCAGCTTCTGCACCTGCTTGAGTGACCGTATTTTCTCCGGGTACGCTGAGTGCATACCTATCAATACCAACTTCTCAGTAATATCAGCCCAGCGTACCTTTGATCACGGAGATGGCGCGCTGGTAGCTCAACGCACTGCGATCCTCGCCCTCCAGCGCGCGGCTTTGCCGGATGATGTCGAGTTCTCGCGCGAGGTCCTGATTGGGGCTTACCAGTGGGGACGCCCGTTGACAGGCGTAGAGGGACTTGTAGTTGAGCTTCGCGAGGTCGGTCACGTTAGGCGGGTCTGGAGGCAGTAGATGCGTCGGTATAAGTGCGGCTTGTTTCGAGGTGCCGTGCCGCGACACGCTAGGAGATGTCGGAGGGGAAGGGAGATGCCTAGCGCGTTTTGGGGAGGACGACGGAGATGACGCGCTCGCGGAGGAGTCCGCGCACGCGCAGGGCTTGCAGTTGCAGTCCGGGCAGTTCTTCACGGTCGTCTCGTGCAAGTCTTCGATGGCGACGTATTCCCCGCAAGGCAGGGCGGAGCCGTGCGCGATGGAGTCGCGCAGCCATTGGGGCGTCACCACTGCTTTAGACGTCTGCGCGTTTCGTTGTCAGAGCGATTCAGGTCATGGAAAATATTGGGATCACTGGGTAGATCAGGAAACCTTACCGCAATATCCCAAGGAACATGCCTCTCAAATCTCCGCCGCATGCTTATAGCCGTGATGATAACGTCCGCATCCGCCGCGTTCTCACAAACGCCCTTCGTATGCCGTTCTCCCAGGGTGAGCAGTTCGGCGATAGCGGTCGCGTCGAGTTTCGCTTGCACAAGATATACCTTTATCTCCGGCAGAGACTTGGTCATGGAGGCCTTGGAGCGTTTCGCGGGAGGTGGTGAGCCTGAAGACGAGGAAGACCCGGACGCGGAGGCTGACTGCGTCGGATTGGGGGCTGGGCGTTTGAAGGGCATGCTGGAAGTCCGGCGTATAAGCGTTAGTAGAACAGGAGAGCGCGACTGTCGCGTCACTTGGAAGACGGTCGAGCGAAGCAACCGCCGAGTCGCTGAGCGCGTCTGCATCGTCGACGTCGTCGAACCTTAAGGAAGAGTGATGACGTCACCCGCGAGAATGTGACGCCGTGTGACGCTGCGCGTTGGGATGCGCGGTGGCGGTGGGGACTTGGACTGGGGGACTCGGCGGCACGTGAGGAGGGAGTATGCGAGGACGACGGCCGCGGGGAGATTCACGGACTCTGCAACTGGAGGGGGAGTAGGAGAGGGGGGGTAGGAGGGGAGTGGCCAGGAGTGGTCCATTGAGTGGAGACGGGAGGGAGCAGGCGGACTCCGAGTCCGGTCCGAGGTCGAGCTCGCAGAGGCCGCATCGTGCACAGAGCATGCATACAGGATGTATTATGACAAGGACACGCCCCGCGCGCGATACAGTCCGCAAAACAAAACACCCTCCGCGCACTCGGTCGAAATCCGCCCTCGCAGAATAGGCGCCCACCCCTTGCCTCCACACCGCCACCATCCCGCGCGCGAACTCGCTCAGTCTCTCTCGCCGTGCCTGTGCTCTCGTGTTCAGGACCCTCATATGTCTCG
>NW_007360331.1:559855-568888 GCF_000271585.1 Trametes versicolor FP-101664 SS1 | reverse complement strand
CACTCGCCCTGCTGCGACATTCCCCACAGCACCTGCCCGTGCTCCTGCCACCGACGCCTCCGCGCCATCCTCCGTGCGTGCTACACGATGCAAACGTCGCCATCGCCGTCGCACGGCGGTATCATGTGCGACGCTCCTCGCCCTCTCTCGTGCCATACACCGCGAACTGTAAATCACTCACCTCGATTGGGACCCCGCAAAGTCCGGTGTCGTCTGCGCACGCTCACGGCCCGGTGCGCCGTCGCGCGTGCGCACCACTCGGCGAATGCGTCCACCGCGAGTATCCCACCGTGTCCGCTGTGTAGCTCGATCCTCGGTGCTGCTCGGAGCTCCTCACCTGTCTCCCCCTCTGGTGATCTCGAGTCGAGTCTGGGGATGGCACAATGAGCTCGCTGGGGCCGGCGTCTTGCTGGCACCATCCGTACTCACCTCTTGCTTCCTCGTATGCCGGATCTGGGCATATTCAGGGTGTCCACGGTCGCCTCGAAGCGACGTCTTGACGGGTGCGAGCACGAGAGCACCTCAGTCGACGCTGCGACGTCCTGGCAAGTGAGCTCGTCGCCGCCATGTGGGAATGCTGCATCTGACGATTCCAAGATGTCAGTCACAGCCACAAAAGGTGTCCTGCACACGCCGCGTACCTGCATTGTGCGTGGACAGGATTGCAGGGGCGTGATCACCCCAGGTGTGTCGCGGTGCGGTCACCAGGCGGAGAGGCAGCGAGGGGCAGGGTGGGCGGTGTGGGGGTGCGGTGTCGATTGGAGGTGTTGTGCACCGCACGTCGAGCGGAGGTGGAGAGGTCGACGCTCCGATGTGGTGCTGCGGACATGCGGAGGGGCGACGGGGGAGAATGGGGAGACGGTGAGCAGCGCAAAGGGTAGCTTGCGGGAGAAGAGGCCGGGAGAACAGCATAATGTCATCGCACGATTGGTCGGTAGCTTTCACCCACGTAATTTACGTTTACAATCTATCAGTCTGTGTGTGAAAGGCGGCCTGAGTCCAGGCTTCAAGGCGGCTTATTGTTCAGTCATATCATCAGTTTCAGTGTGCCATTTTCAGCTCAATCCCGGTCGCTTGCAGTTTATGCCCTCATTCACGGTCACAATTATTGAATCCCCGCTTTCCAAGTGGCTGCAGATCCCCGCCCGCCTGCGGCCAACACCTAGATGTGACCGGCAGTGGAATAGGGTTCGGAAGGGCACCAAATACTCCGGTGCTCGCCTCGACCCTCTTCCTCTGCCGACCCCAAGAGGCAGGCAAGATCTGAATCGGGGATACGGACCTCGAAGGGACCCCCCCCCTTTCCCGGTGTCCAGGGTCCGGTTTCGCGTTTTGTGAGCGAGAGGCCGCGAAACTTTTACTCAAGCTCAGATACAGACTCACTGAGGTGTAGAAGAGCTACCTGTATATGTATGCGTGTATCTGTGCAAATTTTAAGAGAATACAATGCCTAGTGGAAGGTGTAGTTGAGTAAGAGTGCGGGGACGCGCGCGCACTCGAAGCACATGACTGACGCGCTATAGGCGCCCTGCTGCTCAAGGCGCGTCGCCTGCGCGACTCCCGCTCCTGGCTCGTTTCGCACTGTCAGTCTCGCACATAGTCTGCGACGACAATACACTCCTTTTTTACCTCATTCTCATTCCTTACACACTCTCTGGTGACCCTCAAAAACGTGCTTGCTTTCTGCTGTTGCTCCGGGGCTACCGCACATGGCGGCGGGGTACGGCACTAGCAGTGTGCCTGCCTTCGACTACCCCGGCTGCTTTGCTGGGGAAAATCCTCCTCAAGCATGCGTCCCTTCTGATTCGCCGACGTGCGGCGGTATTTTTGCGGATCTGGAAATTGGCCTACCGTCTCTCTCGACCCGAGACGTCCAAACTAGCCCCGCATCAGCGGATGCAAGCTTTGGCTTGGAGGACCCCTCTGGACGCTGCGATCTCAGCTTCCAAATTGCTGCGGCTTTCGAGCAAGAAGCCGCGAGCTCTAGTTTTGCTTCAGGCGGGGCCTCTTTTGACTTTGAGAACCATGGCGAACCCCCGGGGCTGGCTTCCGGATTGCTCTTGGACCCCGATGCCCCCAGCCTCGATCCTCGACCTCTTCCTCCGCCGGTGCACACCCTTAACTGGGTTTGGATGGAGGGCACCTGGCATGTCCAATGTCCAAAGTGCTTCTCCGTCGTGAATACTGGCAACAGCAAGACAAAGTCCACCGATGGACTAGGGTATCACATGGGCGGCCAACGGTGTAGGAAGCAGCAATCGCGCAACAGAGCGACAGTGGAGGACGAGCTCCGAAAAGCACGTGAGATGCGCACTCGTATCTTCCCTCCGCAGCCGCCTTCTATTTCGTGGACGTCCTTCCTCGAAGACCGGACTCAATCAGCAAGCTCTTCATCGGCATTCACCCAGGCTGCGTCCAACGCCGCGACACCGCCGCGACCTACGGCTGTTCAGTTCGAGGTGATCACCCCTCGTAGGTATGGCATACATGCCAATCATAGCGGGTACGCCGACTCTTTCAAGTTTGATTGTATCCGCTTGCTCAGTACTAGGATGTTTTTGCAGGTCAGAGACGGAGACAAGTCCGCCGTCAAGCCCAAGTCCGTCAATTAGCTCTGGCAACATCTCCCGTTCCGTCTCCGGAAGTTTCTCTCTGCACTCCGTATCCACATCTGTGCCTGTACCTCCACGCTCATTACCCTGCCCGCCGCCCGGCTGCCCTGGCCTTCCTCTCAAGTGGCCGGCGGGCAAATTCTTCGAGACCTACCCCTTTCAGCGGCATGAATTCAGCATGGCAGGCCTCGGGTATACATTCTGCTCTGTGGAGAAGAATGGATCTGAGTTCTGGGTCCGCTCTGACGACTGCGTCCACGCACTGGATCCGGGACAAGAGGCTTGCCTTCACTGTCAAGGAGTGCGCGAGAAGGTATCCCGTCTGGCTTCCATGGCCCGTCATGCTCTACCTCATACAAACCACATGTATCTCACCCACGAGCAGCTCCGCGAGCTTCTGCGTGACCGCGATCATACTTTACAGAAGTGGAAGCTTATGGTATGTGACTGCGAAGCCGATAACTCGAAAGTGCACTGATTTTTGACATTATGGTAGAGCTTGAACCTGCTTCGGAAGTGCGCGTCAGTCTTGGGGAAACTCGACGAGCATCACCGCTTCATCATGGCCATTGCGACGGGGGATATTCCTCGGCTCCGCCAGCTCGTCCACCAGTGCATCAAGGAGAAGGCAGGCATAGGTGCGATCGTTAATCGCGTCGAGGAAAGCTTGAACAACGTGTATCATGCTCGAGGATATGGTGCAGATGATCACGATATGTCTCTTCTCGTCCTCCGTCTGGGCGGCCGGAAACTCCTCTACTCGATGAGCCATTATATCTCCCTCCCCTCCATTCGTTCTCTCCGTCGCGCGAAGGTCTTCACGAAGCTCATGCCATCTCTTGGGACTCCGAAGGTCGAGGAGGCACTGTTCAATATCAAGCAGATCTTCGACCCCAAGATGTCGGAGCTGAATACGGCACGCCATCCTGCACGCACCGGTTCGTCGCTCATGATGGATGAGATTAGCGTCGAGGAGAAGTCGGAATACTTCCCTCACACGGACTCTGTTGGCGGCTTCTGCCGAGAGCACTCGGCGTCAGTGAATACACGACTGTCTACCTTCGACAACGCGGTCAATATGGCTCATCGCTTACATGACGGGACCCTTCACTATGGGAAGGAAGCGTCTGTGATTGCGGTCGGGTCCTTTGCACACTCTTCACGGTTACGTGGCGCTTTCCCCATCCTCATGTCCCCGACCTGCAAGACGGAATCACCACACGGCTCTGCCGCGATCGTAACGAAGGTTCTCCGAGCACTCGAGGAAGCAGGGCTACGCGACCTTCTCGGCGATGTTTGGAGCTTTGCGTCCGATGGTGATGCAGGTCGCCGAGCAATGGTTTACGATCTGTTCATGGAGCAAGAGGTAACCGATGGCCATTCTCTTTACCCGCTTGTTGGCGGCCTTACGGGTCTGAACCGCTTTGTTGGGCATAGTAATATCACGGCAGATTTTGACTGGAAGCACGAGCTCAAACGTACGTCCGACATATAGTGGTTTTTGGTACTATACAGCGAGCTAACAATGAAACCCAATTTAGGTATCAGTAGGCTGTTCCGCACTCTCGAAGGTATCACCATCGGGACCACCGTAATCAACCATGAGACGTTCAAACGACATCTCCGGCGTGGAGATCGTGTTGAAGCCGACGTCTTGCGGCTCATGAACCCCGCGGACTCCCAGGACGTACCTCGCGCGATCGAATTCCTCGAGGCGGTCGAGGAGATCAAGGACCTACCTACCGACGGTTGTAGCCCGGGCGAGCTGCAGGAAGCTCAGCTTGTCGGTCTTGTCGGCGATATATTCATGTCATTCATGGATGCGTTTGTTCGCCCCGACTGGTCCCTCTCGCAGCAGCTGGTCTCGCTTAGCAAGTTCGCTCATGCAGCGTTCGCGCTCTTCCGCATTCACGGGGTCAATTTTATGCCGAATCAGCTGTATAGTGATATGCAGATGACGGTCAAGAACGCATTCTTCTGCATCGCAAAGCAGCAGGAGTTGGACGGATCACAGCCCTTTTACCTGTTCCTTCTTGGCGACGATCGACTCGAAAATCTCTTTGGACGGGTGCGGATGCAGGGAGGACACAGTCCCAACTTCTCCTTCAAGCAACTAGTAGATCGTCTTGCAGCAGCCATGGATCTCGACGCAATCTTCACCCGACACCCTTCCCTTGACCCTGGGTTCCGTCGCCTCAAGATTACTCGTACGGAACACCTGGATCATCTGAATCCGGAGTCTTGGAGAGGAGATGCTGTCGCAGACCAGGTCAGTCTTGACAATGCATGGCGTGAAGGCCAGGTTGCCGCTCAGCAACTGCTCGACCGTGTTTTACCTGGTGTCTCTCTGGACTTTCCACGCTTCTTCAAGGAGAACCCTGCTTGCGATCTCCTTCGGCCACACGGAGGGAACAAGTACCCTGGAAAAGCTCTCGACTCCGAAGATCGCTCTCTTGAACCCAGTGAGCTCCGGCCTGAGCCCTGCACGTCTCCTCACTTGTCAAACCCGACTGGATCCCCTGCTGTCGCAGCTCAGGGAGCCCGGACAGATGCGAATCCGCCCCCGTCAACCCGTTGGCAAGTGCCGGTGTCGGATACTGCTCCGACGGCCCCGCAGTCCAGTGGTACTTCATCACTGTGAGTTTATTGAAGCATTTCTGCGCGATGCCTGTTCACCATTAGCCTCTCTACAGCCATGTTATACCGCAGAGCTCCCCGCACCCATCGGTGGGCCCGTGTCCTGTAAATCTTGACCCTGGGCCGGGCGACACCTCCTACGACATGTATGAGTTGTCTGAAGCACAGCTGGAAAGTCTCGCATCCGAGTCCTTACCTGATTCCGCTGCTAATGATACTGGTGGCGGCGAGGACGATCCAGACACAGGGACGGATGGGATAGACCTCGAAGAAGCTATCGAAGAAGAGGATTACCAGCAACTTCCACGAGCTCCGAACCTGTCCGGGAGTCCCGTCGACTACTGGATTGAGTATAAGGGAAGGAAGCTACACAAGGCATCGATTTGCCGTCTGGTTATCACCCCCGACTATGTTCGGAAGTCGCACGAACGCGTCTTCCGTGTTCGGGGGTATACTATGGACTGGAAGGTACGGACAAACTACGATTCCGCGGACATGCTCGGAAATGATGCGTACATGCTGGGCGACCTCTTCGTGACTCTCGTTCGCTGTGATAGCAAGCTTGCGTGTCTCGCTGTCATGAAGACAATCATTATCGAGGAAAAGGGCACCCGCGTCGAACGAGTCCTGAATCGGAATCTCGCACATGTTGCTTCTGGCATCAAACTTTCTGGACAGCTTCTTTCACTGCGGTCGGTCCCTTGCACACGATACTCGAGCTCCACCCTCCCCCGAGACCCCGACTCTCTCGATACACCATACTCCTGGATCTGGGACGGGACCTTTGCACAACTAGCTCTCCCTGGCAAACACCCCACACCCTCATCGACATCGAAAGCTTCACGGAAAACCTTGGTCATACGTCTTCCGAGCCACGTATGCGAACCTGTCAAACCCCACATCATCGACGTCAAGGATAGACTCCCGCTGCAACAGCTACCCAGTCTTAATGTGTCAGGGCTGACATGGGAGCTTACCGATGCGGAACTCACGGTCCTCACGACCAATGTCTGGGACAAAATCAAGAGGCACGATGCACTGTTCAACCTTCCTAACTTCGGAACGAGCGAGAGGTTCCCGTATGTGGATTCCGAAGGTGCGTGGCCGTCGCCTTTACTGTTCATGTTCAACTTCGCCTGATACAGCCACTACTCCGTATATATGTACCCTTATCTAGGAAATCCAACGTTTTACTGCGAAGAGGCTTCGCAACGACTTATGGCCGCTACGCAAAAGCTTTCAGACGACAAGTTCCGGTGCTATCACTGTCTCACTGTCATGGATCGACGTCTCGCACGCAACCATGTCGGCGGCCATATCCTGAAGGCCATGCGCCATGTCGAAGAAGGGCTTGCTGGTATTCCAGTAGGTGCGGCTGCTGTTTCCGAGCACGATGTTACTGATTGTGTTCTGGTATTGCTTACTAGGTTGGCTCCGAGATGCCTTGCGGGTTCTGTGGACGATCGGGCATCTCTATGTGCTCGCAGCTTTACCTCACTGCTGGAAGGTCTCCCCAGCCTCGTAGCGATTGCCCCCACTTCTACGCATTCCAGTACAAGAGCAGCCTCAAGTCTACGCAGACGATGCCTTGCACGAACACTCCCATCCTCTGCCCCGTCCCTGGCTGTACTCAGAGCACCCCAGACAAGCTTTTTACGGCGGTATGGAAGTACAACATGCCTCAGCACGTCCGCATGCAACATCCCGGCTACTC
Organism: Trametes versicolor FP-101664 SS1; assembly: GCF_000271585.1. NCBI lineage: Eukaryota > Fungi > Basidiomycota > Agaricomycetes > Polyporales > Polyporaceae > Trametes > Trametes versicolor. The sequence continues at coordinate 561,925 of NW_007360331.1, read as the reverse complement.
CATTGACGGTTTCGAGGAAGGAACACTTCTACCACAACTTCTATGTGTCATGGATATCACACATGAGGAGGAGAAGGCCCTCGGTATTCCGGAGGGTGTCATCCCGGCCCTCAAGCGCACTGACATCTTGTCTCAAGCTCCGAGTACGCAAGGTAAGTAAACTGCTACTGTCTCTGCGCTCCTCGATATTCACTTTGCCATCGTTTAGAGGAGGGAGACTCAACGCGCACGTCGCGCGGCGGGCGCAAACGGCCGTCCGAGCCTGATCTTAGTGCGCAAGGCAAGCGCGTACGGCGGACCATGCCACCGTAAGCTACCATATCAGAAGCGCTTCCGCGAGCAGCTCTCAGCGTAGTAATGTAAGTGCAATTCCTTCAACAAGACCGCCGCGCGTCATGCATTAACATCGGGCACTAGATGCACATAGTATACACCTCATGCGAATAATCTACAGTTCAAGTTCATATAGCTTTAGTGCATCCTCGTAGTCGATGTTACACCTGTCCTAATCATAATGCTTCCGCGTTGATTTTTGTGGCCCTCCGCTATTTCTTTCACTGTGCAGGCTCGTACGCGCGTCGCGCAGACCTTTTAGGTATCGTGCCGCGCGACGCGTCGCGCGTACTCTTCATAGCGCGCTCTGGACGTATTGCGTCATATCAGCCCGCTTAGCTCGGTAAAGGGGGGGGGGAGGGGGGGCACCCGGTTCCCGGGGTCCCTGGAAAGTGAGAGGTCAGTGTCGAAAAATCTGATTCTGCCTGCCTCTTGGCCGACCCTGTCTAGAACACCGCCCGATTGCTTTCTGGTCCGTTACAAATACGATCACCAATCGATACACGTTTCCTTTGTAATCCAATAGAAACACGTCCGCACGGGAACCCCTGGCCAGATTGCAGCCATGCAAGCTCGAAGTGTGCACCGGCCGCCCAGGTCTCAGAGTGTGCCACCATACAGTCAGAGAGATTGGCGGTGATGCCGCGGCCGCCCGAGACAGATCTGAGTGTGCCAGGGTCCGAGATATCCAGCCGCTCGTGCACGGCACCACGCAGTCAATTTGGAGCGAATGGTGCAGCGTGCGGATGGCGGAGATGCGAAGCGAGCCTGAGGGCACCGGCACTCGGTCTAAGTGAGCGCTGTGCCAGATTTGGCAAGCGGTGTGGTTCGGAGCGCCCGCCCTCGCGGACTTGGCGCCAACCCGGATATCGAACTTTATTCCAGACACCTCTCTTCCTCCTCCCATGTGCTCGCGGCTGGTCCTCGCATACTCCCTCGCTGTTTAATTCGACTAGCCGTGTGCTACAGACATGTATCAGGCTCCTTATGATGTCTAAAGAAACCGCTCAGTACGGGTTACACACTGTCCAAGGCAGGGTCCTGGCCGCTCACCGATCAGCCACCGCAAAACCGCCATTGCCCACCGAAGCAGTTCCCATGTGTTCTCGTCTCGGAGAGGGCCGTTACCGCGTACCTGGGCGACAGCTCGAATACGGCAGGAACACGGGGTTATCCTTCTGCTGCGGTCATTTCGCCACCGCCCTGGGACGGCCTCCACTCGGGATGACTCTCGCGATCTCCGAGTCCCTGGATTGACAACGGGATTCTCTGCGCCTCGCGCCTTGCTAATAACACCTGACAACCCCACCGCCGCCTTCTCGTGTCCGTCGATAGCCCACGTTACAACATTGAGCCTTGGTTCGATCCGTCAGCTTCTCGCTGCAAGTGTATGGTGTACCGCCAAACAAGGGACAGCTTATGAGCTGTTTGTATCCCCGCCGTGTCCGTGCTTCGCTCGCGCGGTAACCACATAGACCGGACAGAACGTCCCTTCTGCATGCCGTACGGAGCATTCCGAGGAACGCTACGCCCGTCGGATTTGATGTCGGTACGCTCCAGTCCTGCCGAATTCCCGTGCAAAACTGATCTTGTGTTGAACTTCTGTGTCTACGGCTGTGCCGGACCGGGAGTGGCAGTGATAGTGGCTGTGCGTCTACCATACGCCAGCATGGACTTTCCTACTTACCATATACGTACATTCTTTTGTTCTGTACTTACTTGGCATCCTGCCATCCC
>NW_007360331.1:519409-554345 GCF_000271585.1 Trametes versicolor FP-101664 SS1 | reverse complement strand
ATCCTGCCATCCTCCACATGATTCTGTACGTTCTACGATGTTCCGGACTATTCTAGACAGCGTCCGGATTACTCGCATTACTCAGCCATGGACTATCTGACCTTATGTCGATTATGTCCCTTACTCAGCGTTACTCATCGCTCAGTCAGCGTCCTCTGGACGTCACATGCTCTCTTCTTATACGCTTACTCATCGTCCTCCCCAGTAGTATATAAGGAGGACTCTGCAGGCCTCTGCTCTTCAGTCGTTCTCTCACAGACTGAAGAGTAAGTCCCACACTACCTATGCTTCCTTACATGTTTACTTACTAGTACTTGTAGCCTCTCTTTGTGCGGCTTACAGGTACAGTACTATGCAATCATAGTCGTTCTCTCACAGACTGAAGACCTCTCTTTGTGCGGCTTACAGCCTTCCAGGTTCAGAGTTCATCATCTTGGCCTGCAAATATATTCCCAAATAAGCTTGGGCATCTCGGACGGCCTCGGCAGTCTGCGTGGGTCATCCCTACACTGTTCGCATGCTGATGAGTCTTGATTATCAGGGCTGCTATTCCGCGCCGGAACGACTGCTGTCACTTTGTGGGGCCATGCCATGGAATGCATCCTGTTTGCATGCGCCCGCCGACGAAGAAGACGTCTTTGATACGTCTGTAACAGTGTTAAATCGAAGCGCGAACCCGCCGACCACTCACGCCGACTACACAGAGGCACTCCTATGGCTGAACGAGAACACCATTGGATGCAACTTCAAACCTCGGTGTGCCCGGTCTGGAGTATCCGCAATGGCTCTGCTCGTCTCGCAGGCCACTCACGGTGGCGACCATACGATCGAGAGTGCGTTCCGAGCGCACCTACGTCATTTCTTCCGTAGCTGATGTCGGACCTCTTTAACAGCCAACTGCAGATGTGCTCAGCAGCTCGACACTCGAGTTTTCAAAGGCCCTGAGCATTCGCAAGATCCTCGCGGGGCCAGGGATCTGGGACGGTCCTAACCTTGAAGGGCAAGCTTCGTTTACGGTCGTGCAGGCGCCGCGGTTAGGTACACCAGCAGCGGCAGCGCGATTCGCGTTTACGAGCATCATTCGGGCCTCCACATACGCGGTACGTCTCCGTATTTGATCTCGACCGCTCGGACTTGGTGTAATCATTGTTGCGGCACATTAGACCTCTTTCGATCGTTTAGTACGATGTTTGTGGCTTCCATATACTACTATGTAATGCAATATTGAGGCGATGGACGAATGAGCAGACCACCAGGCCTTGCGCCATCTTGGTCACTGCTACTGACATTCTTGCACTGTGCTCATCGCATCCGCTTGACTCCTCCAACAGACTACTTCCCCAATCAAGAACCCACTGCGCTCCGCGCCATCGGGCCTTGTCTGTGCACACGATCTCAGCTACACCACAGTGTCGGTCTCCTTGCGAGCTCGCCTCGCGCTGTCCAAGCGAGACAAACACCATCATCGCTTCTGAAACGAGTCGGGAGGTGCATTGCGCGCACCCTCTCGATCGAATTCCCATGTTCGCGGCGGCACGACATTGTCGATGCCTTCCCGTAGTGTGTTCCGTATGCGTCGGCAAGTGGATTTCGCATGCTCAGCCTTAATGCCTCGCGCACAGACATGCTCCTCCGGCCTCACGGTAAGTACACGCCCTGTTTATCTCATGGTACATGCCACAGGCGTACACCTGTCCCTACGGACGTTGCATGCGCGGTCACAATCTAATTCAGTCGACAGAACATTGTCAAACGCGCCGGTGGGCGGGACACTGTGCACTCCGCCCGGCAGCACAAACTTTGTGCAGCGCGTCGTCGCGAAAAGCGTCCCTGCATCAAGTATGAAATACTTGGGGCGCACCCTGTTTCGTATTCCCGGATGCACTCGCATCTAGCGCGTCCCGGATCGCGCCCCGGATCGCACCCCGTTGGTCCGCTCTGTCCACGCCTCCGCTGTTGGAATTCGGGATTGGACAGTCTCGTAGGTACATCCGTATATGGTATTGATTAGTCAGCAGCTAGTATATGTACCACCCGATGTACGCCACTCGTTCCTTATGCGTTTGCAGAGCTCAGCCAAACGCAATCTATTCTGTGTTCATCATTCGTCGGCTCCCTCGAACTTCAACATCCGCGAATACTCTCGCCTCGCTTTACATCTCACTCAGGCGGGCCCCGGCCCTCCGCTCGTCATGTAAAGTCACGCCGCGGACTCGTCCGCCGATGCCCTAGACCCCGGACGAGACACAATTGGACCACGAAGCCCACGGCGAGGCGAGGCGAAGCGAAAGTGCGCACGGTGAGCGGGAGGGTGCATGGAGGTCCGAGGCCGGGGCACTCACATTTGCTCGCGTAGCTACAGCCAAGCTCGCGCGAGCCGGTCAAGATCCGCGCGACGTGCGGCAGTGCACTCGTATATATACCTGCACGCACGCACACGGCGCGCGACATCCTCCCTGTCTGCTTTCTGTTGTCGTCCTCCGTGCATGGCACATCCGCGCGCCCGTGCCCGGACGTCCGACCCTCCGCAGCTGCCTCCTCGCGATTCCGCTGCCCGTGTACCATGGATGCGCCCACGACGGCGGCAGGTACGTCGCCCCTCGCTTTGCGCAGTTTCTCATCTATTTTGTCCTGCAGCATGGCCGATATCAGGGCGAACATGCACAGAAGACGCGAGGTACGTGCCGTGTTTACTTTCTCCGGGCTGATAGCAGCCGCCGAGTCACCTGAGATTTCTGTCTTGCTTGCAGGAGCGCATGCTCGACATACGTGAAGATCGCGTGCACGACACCGACCGTGGGGACTACAGGAACAGGTGAGTATGGGAGCACTGTACTCGGACGTGGCTAACACACCTGACAGACCGCCGAATCCGCGCGCAGAGCCGTATCGGTGCGAGGTACGCGTGGGGGATATTGGTCCAGCAGACGAGGGCGAGGGTGGTCACGTAGCTGTAGTAATAGATATCAGAGTCGGCTGCGCGCGAGGAGAAGAGCGTGGCCGCGAAGGGTTGTGGCACACAGGTACGGGGACGTCTGGCTCGTGATCTACAAAGGTAAATGCTAATGCTCATTGCGACAGGTGCCGTGCACGCGGGCAGCGACGTGCAACACAGTCCTAGCTATCCATAGCTCAGGTGAGTCTTCCCTCATCGTTCTCTGCTGTGGGTGCCTCGTAAGGATGTATCGAGCCTCCGGGACCGCCGGCGGCGTCCGAGACGAGGCGAGCGCGCAGAGATGCACTTGAGGTGCAAGCGGAGTCCTGTGACGGTGTAGGTGCCTGTGTACTCCCGCGGCGGCGCATCGGGGAGCTCATTCGCATCGTGGGTGGCACACGGGGGACGGCGCGCGAGGTGATGGTCGAGGCGGCACAATGGGCGTCGTACGCGGTCGAAAGTTTCTGGAAATCCGTGAATCGCGGGCCTCGCGCGAGCAGATGAGTGTACGTACTTTGGGCCTCCCGCCGCGTACGCGTTCGCGTCCATTTTGGTGCAGGGGTGTCGTTGCCGAGCCTGCCTGCGGGCTCCGCCCCAGAGACGTCCTGCAGCGCCCTATTTCGTCCATGAGCGCGCGTCTGTGACGGTGATTGCTCAGGGGGTGTCCGCGAGTGCGCTCACCGAGCGGCGGGGTACCAGGATGCAGTAGGCAGGCAGTACGCACACATTCGTGTCTCAGGCCCGTGAGATGTTCGCCCGAGCCGAGCCCGCTCTGATCGCGACGCAGCCTGAAGGGTGTGCGCGTCGAGATCCCCTGAGCCCCCCGTTCCGCGCACGAGAGCCTGGATGGCACCGTGCGTGCGCAAAGTCGAGATCGCCCGTGTTGGCACTGCTAGGCGCCGGCGGCCCTGCGACGTCGCAGAGGCGCAAGGGCGGCGCGCGCCCTCGCCAGCGGCGGAGACGGTGCTGAGGGTGTCCGTGAGTCCCCCCGCCGCGCGGCGTGCCTGCCGGGGGCGCGATGGCGGCGCGACATCCGTTTTTGGGATTTTGGCCGGGTTCGAGCCGGTCCCACCGACCTAGTTTTCTTTTTGCTCGGATCGCGGCGCAGAGTGGAGCGCATGCGCGTCGTGGTCCCTAAGGCCTGCCGTTTTGTTTTTGGGCGCCTGGGGCGAGCCGTTGGGGCGCGGAGGGGACGGCACCGGGCCTGCGCGGCACGGTCCTGCCGCGCGACGCAGCCGTCGTGCGGCCTTGCACGCTGCAGAGGCCACGGCGGATACGTCTGCACATGCGTGTACCGAGCTTCGGAGCCGTAGGAGGCGATGCGTGCGCGGGACGGCCGGAATCGTGCTGCTGCTGCCGCTGCCGCCGCCGACGGACTCGGTCAAAGGTGAAGAGCCGCAATGACATGTACTGTGCGCGTATCGTGCAGAGACGCGCACCTTACATGCCCCCCAGTGACTACAGCATGTCGTCCTATGCGCAGAGACGAGAGACGCGGTGTCGGGGCGCGACGACGCCGCTATTGCCGTTCTCGAGGCATAAGCGCCCGAGCTCCGCGACGACGCCCCAGAAATAAACCTGCGCGGACGTGCCTCTAAGCGTCGGGGCCGTCGCCGGGGGTGCTGGGGAGTGCGCTTGCCAAGTGTCGCGGTCCCCGGGTGTGGGACCGTCGTGGGACACGCGATCTCGTCCGTTCGCACCGCCCCGGCCGTCGAGACTCGAGCCGACGCGACCGACTTCTCCTCGGATCGCGACGCGACGGCGGGGGAGTGTGCGGCGTGGTCCATAGATCCTGCCGTCTCTCTGGGGGAGGCTGGCAGTGCGGGGTGCGCGCGCCAAGTCGTCCGCACCGTCGATTCCCGCGCAGGCGCCCGGCCTCGGCGCCGCGACGTCCCCGACGCGCGACGTCCTCGCACATGCCTGCGAACGGCGTAGGCGACGTACCGGGTGCGGCAGAGTGTGCTGGCGCGGCCGTGCGGCGGCTGGGCGCGGGACCGACGCGGAGCGGGCGATTCCGTCGCTTCGTGGTCCAGTCGACCCATGAAATCGATCGAGACGACGTGAATATTTTCTGCTCGGTTCGGGCCGCAAGTTGCGGGGCACGTCCGTCCTGGTGCATAGTCCCCGGCGTTGCGTTGTCGGAGGCCCACGAGGCGGCGTGCGCGCGCGAGGACGTCGGCACTGTCGATTCTAGTCCGAGCGACCTGAGAAACTGAGATCGCCAGCGCAGTTCGCACGCGTGAGGATGGAGAACGCACCTCATGCGCGCAGAAGGCGAGCGTCCTACGATGTGCGCAGCGGCGCGGCGGCGGGTGAGGTACGCAGGGAGGTGTGCGCAATCTTGGCTTCGCGGAGGTGGGTGGACCCGTGAGATCGGTCGAGCCCGACCCGGTATCGTTCTGCGCGGATCGCGGCGCTGCACGGGGCACGTGTGCGTCCTCGTGCACAGCGTCCGCCGTCCCGAGCATCGAGGCCAGCTCCGCGCTGGGCGCGCGTGAAGGGCAAAGGGGTGAGTGTGGGCGGGGCCGGGCGCCTGAAAATCCGACGTCGTGAGCGCAATTCGCGTGCGTAGAAGCTAGGCACGCACCGCACCCCAGAGCGAGGGTGCTGACTCTGACGCACCCAGCAGGGAACACGATGAGGCGCGGGACGGCCGCGAGACGGCCGCGGGACGCGGGGTGTGCTCCCTCTGCACCGAGCCCGCTACGCTCCTTCGCGGCGCGCGCAGACGATGGAGCCCGTCCTGGGCGTGTGATACGCGGACGCTGGGGCGCGGCGAGGCCATTCAGCGCGGTACACGCGAATTTCTGTGTGGGCGCGCCCTCTGTACGTGAACTTGTCAGCGTAGTACGTAGCGGCACGCTCTGGTAATGCACGTACGGCGAGATACGGACAGTCTAGGCCTCGGCGTCCGGTGACGAGACACACCAGCGCATGCGATGTGGTTGGGAGGCGGTCGGAGGTCGACAGGGTGGTCCGTGCGTTGTGAGAGGCGTGGCGGGCGCAGTATACGCGCGGCGTCTTCGCCGGTCGGCAGGTGTCGTCATTGAGGTACCCTGCAACGTACCCTGGAGTTTGAGAGCGGGGAGATGAGAGCCAATACAACAAATACACCAAGATCCTCCCATACAAAGCAACAAAACGAACCTTCCCCAGTCACAAGTCCGCGTTCCGCCAAACGGGGTCGACCCACTCGAGCCCAAGCAGCTCGAACGCCTCTTTTTCTGTTTTCGGGTGGAACTCTTTCGAGTCGTATCGCCGGGTTCTTCACAGGGCGATTTGCGTTAGCCAAAGCCAAAAGCGGGCGAAAGAGGAAAAGAGTAAAGGGAGAGAGAGGACACACATGCCAGAACTATCAAACTTCATCCCGCACCGGTCCTTCGCCCACTGCCTCAGGTCCCGCTGGAACATGATCGACCCGCTCCTTTCCGCCGCATCAGCAAAACGCATGATCAATTTGGAGGTGACGCACCAGCCAACGACAGCCGTCCAATACACCTCCGGCGGCGCAAATATGAGGTCCACGCGGCGGCGCACCGGCACGCTCGAGTTCAGCGCGGAGGAAGGCGGGAGGACGAACACGGTGAGCGACTTCTCGAGCGTGTCCCAGTGCGTTGTTCGGAGTGGGTCGTGTGCGTGGAAGCTCGACAGGTCTGCTTTCGTGTTAGCGCGCGCTTGTGAGGGATAGAGGAGGGGGCGTACGCATGACGTGGGTGACCATGCCTATGGAAGGTGTCAGCGCGCGGACGGGGATAGGGAGAATGGAAGGGCGTACCGCGTCCGTGCAGGTGTTTGACGAAGCGCTTGCAGAGGCCCTTGACCTTGCCGGCGTCCGGGTGCGTGAACACGATGTCGACGTCGTTGCTCTTCGGCTTTCCCCTTCTATACCTGTCCTCCCCTCACATCAGCCCTCAACCCAAACACGACTATATGCGCGCCAGTGGGAGACGGACGTACCCGCCGACGATCGTGGAGACACAGCCCGGCTCGAGCGCGTCGAGCTCGCGCATCACGACGCGCCCGATCTCCTCGACCTCGTCCCTCGGGATCCTGTCCACTCCTCTCGTCAGCACCCATCTCGTTTCTCGCGCATAGAGTCACAAAGACGCACATCTTACTCAGATCCTCCCGCAGCCCCAATGCGACGCGGATCCAGCTATCTCCCAGTCCCTCCTCGTCGCCCTTATCCTTCTTGTCGCGGCCCTTCCATCCCGCCTGGCGCGGTTTTTCCTCGACCTCGATGATTTGCGACTGTTGAACTTGGGAACGCTCGACGCCGTAGTAGATCTCGAGGTCGGCGAGCGAGCGGAGGCCGAGGGCGAAGAGGCGGCGCGCGGCGTGCGGGCCGATGCCGTAGATGGAGGTGAAGAGCGAGAGGGTGCGGAAGCGCTCTGAGGACTGGATCGTTTCTGTGGAGGGGTGAGGTGAGGTGGATGGGGAGGGGAAGGGGAGGGGGAGGGGAGAGGAGCGGAGGGAGGGACGCACGCGCTTCGGAGATGTGGCCGTTGTCGAGGTATTCGTCGACCTGCGAGATTGGCATAAGTATGTGTACTGCAATGGGAGGAAGATGCAGGGCATACAAGACCAGAGATCTTCACGCCTATGTAAGGCAGCTTCTGCACCTGCTTCAACGACCGTATTTTCTCGGGATACGCTGAATGCATACCGATCAGTCCAACTTCTCAGCAATATCAGCTTGGCGCACCTTTGATCACGGAGATGGCGCGCTGGTAGCTCAACGCGCTCCGGTCTTCGCCCTCCAGCGCGCGGCTTTGCCGGATGATGTCGAGCTCGCGCGCGAGGTCCTGGTTCGGGCATACCAGCGGCGACGCTCTCTGGCATGCGTAGAGCGACATGTAGTTGAGCTTCTCGAGGTCGGTCACGTTGGGTGGGTCTGGAGGTAGAAGATGCGCCGGTATTGAAACGGGTTGTTTGGAGGTGTCATGCCTCGACGTGCTGGGAGACGTCGGAGGGGAAGGGAGATGCCTAGCGCGTTTTGGGGAGGACGACGGAGATAACGCGCTCGCGGAGGAGTCCGCGCACGCGCAGGGCTTGCAGTTGCAGTCCGGGCAGTTCTTCACGGTCGTCTCGTGCAGGTCTTCGATGGCGACGTAGTCCCCACATGGAAGGGCAGAGCCGTGTTCGATGGAGTCGCGCAGCCATCGGGGCGCCACGACTGCTTTCGACGTCTGTGTGTGGTCATTAGAGCAGTTCAGATCATGAAAGTATGCAATATATAAATCAATGAGTAAATCAGGAGTCCTTACCGCGATATCCCAAGGAACATGTCTCTCGAAACGCCGCCGCATGCTTATAGCCGTGATGATAACGTCCGCGTCCGCCGCGTTCTTGCAAACGCCCTTCGTATGCCGTTCTCCCAGGGTGAGCAATTCGGAGATAGCGGCCGCGTCGAGTTTCGCCTGCACAACATAAACCTTTGTCTCCGGCAGCGATTTGGTCACGGAGGTCTTAGAGCGTTTTGCGGGAGGCGGTGAGCCTGAAGACGAGGAAGATCCGGACGCGGAGTCTGACCGCGTCGGATTGGGGGCTGGGCGTTTGAAGGGCATGCTGGAAAATCGGCGTATAGGCGTTAGTAGGACAGGAGAGCGTGACTGTCGCGTCGCTTGGACGACGGTCGAGCGAAGCAGCCGACTCGAGCGCGTCTGCATCGTCGACGTCGTCAAACCTTAGGGAAGAGGGATGACGTCACCCGAGCAGTGGCCGCGAGAGTGTGACGCCGTGTGACGTGCCGCATTGGGATGTTTTTAGCCGCGCACAGCTTTCCCAAGTCCGAGTCTTGCCACCACCTTGTACGTTCCACTACTGCCGACCATTGTCGCCGGAATCATTTCTGACAGTGTCTCCTTGGATGCATGACATCTTCTTTACTGACAGCGAGAGCCATTACAGTCCTAATGCACTGCCCAGGGCCCACCACGAGTTCCCCTCGTGTCCCTGGGGGCGGTGAGTAATCGGTATCCGAGGAAAGGACCCAGATTAGCAATGACTTGAAGTAGCACTCGCGCGCACCTCGCTCTCTACTATCGCTCACTTTGACACAAGCTCGTACAGAAACCCCCAAACATCAGCCAAAGTACAGCAGCGCGCAACGTCGATATGCCATCTACGTACGACATTCTAGGCATCATCTTCGGGATCATATCGCTTCTCGTATTTGTCAAGCCCGCCACACGATTCATCGGCGCTCGTCTCCCTCCCGGCCGTCTCCGGGATATCCGCGTCGCTCTCGCAGACACTCGTGTGCTCATAGGGCAGCTGGATCGCGGGGGATACTTCAGAGACGCGGTGGACGCCGCTGGGGCGTACATGAACAGGGTTGACGAGTGCGTGTATCTTCTAACGGTGAATACACTGTAGACTAACCAGAACGCTTGCACTTGCGTTTCGTGATATCGCCTTCCCGCAAACAGGTTGGACGACCAGGCCAACGTGCTGTCAACGGAGGCTGAGCGATGGAGGCAATCAGGTGTCGTCCGCTTCCTGCCATCCAAGCGCGCCTGGCTCCTGAGCCGCTGTCTCCATCTCCGTCGGGAGGTCGATACATTGCGCGCGAGTCTATGGCGGCTCCCACCCCATGCCACGTGCTCCATCCCCACAGCGGCTCTTCTGCATATCCCCACCCCATATGTATCCCCTTCCAATGCTCCTACGACCTCTCAGGCTGCTCGGGACGTCCATACCGCGGAGGAAGCGCAGCATACTATTGAACTTCTACGCACTGCAACACCCGACCCGGTCCGTGACGTTGTGCATTCCGAGGATGCCATCGACGGCGGCTCGCAGGTAATCCCTGGCAGCCCATCCTCGACGTCGCTGGGCAAGATCAACTTGAAACGGTATCATTGCCCTGTGTGCTCTAAAGCATTCCCGAGACCGAGCATTTTAGCGATACACATGGACTCTCACTCCGGCGCGAAACGTGAGTATCCCCTGGTATCTGCTCATATCCTCTCCTGTGGACCTCGTGGAACACATGCTAAACTACCGTCGGCGCAGCGTTCAAGTGCCCGGTACCCGTGTGCACAAAGAGCTATGCGGTGCGCTCGAACTTGCGGCGGCATCTGCGGACGCACAACATCGTCGAGCCGGCAGAGCATGTAATCATGTCGCCCTTGCAGCTAACGGTCGAGTAACGAGTGCGACACTCCACACACCGCGGTTATGCAGGGATCGCTGAGTCTACTCGATGTGCTATTCTAGGTACCATCGAGCCTCGCCGCGAACCCGAACACCGACCCGAGCGCCGACTATGGCCTAGAAGGTATCGGAGGTCAAGGCCTCGCGCGAGGAGTACAGGCGCATGTTCCCCCGCGCGGCGTGTGCGTTATGGCGCCCATGCGCACGAGGAGACGACCAGAGAGCGCGAGTCCGGGCCCCGCTGGCGGGGCACGCTACAGCGCTGCACGATCACTATCACCGTGGCGCAGCTCGTCCATCGAAGCCGTCCACGAGCTTGGCCACAACCGCCTCCTGGAGAACCCAAACCGCGAAGCCAAATATAACGCATCCCTCCGTTCTGTTTGTTTCACTCTCTTTCATCACCCTCGACACTCGATCCAACGGCAAGGACTACCTTGACGTGATGCATCATGTATCTTGAGCGCTTGACCGATCAAACAAGTCGTTGTAGTACTCGTCTGCACGCCTGCCAGAAACGATCCAAACGCGGTACCAGATGGATTGATATCGCGCCCAGGCCATCGCAGCAGCGGTGTCTTCAAATCGGCGGCAGCTGGAACTAACGACCCACGGGAAACTAGACGATTGGCCAGCACTACTCATCAAGCGATGCTGCTGGGAGGTCCCTCAGCGCGGCTCAGATAAAACAGAAGGGTCTCTTCAAGCTTGGTAAACGGGTGTCTCACCTGTGGACCACTTTCCCTCCGCCTTCTGGTACGTCCCATTTGACAAACATTGTCCTCGCATTGCCCGCGCTCTGGACCTTACGGCATATATACTCGAACAAGCGCACAGGTCCTAGGAATCAACACGAGGCGTGTCGTGTCCCCACGGCGTGCTTATATGTGGCAGCCCGCGCCCCCCGCACGTTGCTTGCTTGCGTATAGCCTCCGCCCTTGCAATCTCCTCCCCTCAGTCCAGCTTGCACCGCGAACCCGAAGACCCCACTGGCACCCTTGATCGCAATCTGCCTACCTGCCTCCAACGCACCATCGCCATGACGTCCGCATACGATATCCTGGGAGTCATCTTCGGCCTAGTCTCGCTCCTTGTGTTCGTCGAACATGCCCGGCGGTTCATCGACGCGCGACTTCCTCCGGGGCGTCTGCATACTATCCACGGAGCATAACACGTCGGCTTGTTTGTCCAGCCTGCAGAGGGGATGCGCAAAAGGCGAGACTCTAGTTAGCGCTAAGATCGTGGCGAGTGGCTATAGGAGCGGTGTACTTTCTTTCTTTCTTTTTTAACTCCCGTTTATTGCCCGTCAGGGCCTAGCCCTATGTTAGGCACTAAACTAGCGTAACTGTCGTATGTAATCGGCCTGCGTAGGTACTCGTAATGGAAACAAATGGGGTCCGAGAACCCCAGCGATCAGGAGAATGTCTAGGAGAGTGAAAGACGACCAAGGACCTAAGTGTACCGGATGGCACCACCTAGAGCAGAGGCAGAGGATGGGGGGTGTGGAGGGGGTGCTATCATAGGGGGCATGCATTGCAGGCGGCCATTCCTGGCCTCCCGACCATCAAAGGTAAGGCAGTCGGGTTATAAACCTGCTGTGCATTTGGGTAGCCGCAGCTCCCGGGTCCTGTGCCTCTTGCCACAGTCAGGGGTACGGCCGGCCGTCCCCCACCGGTCGTCAGAACTCCCCCGCTCCTGGAGCGGGATGGACGCCCGCAATGCATGGCGCCGGAGCGCACGAGAGACGAGAGTTAAAGAGGGATATAGACGTAAAAGAAGGGCCGGGGAGCCAAAAGGGGGAACGTGCAAGAAAGAGCCGAAGAGCTATGGAGCGACATGGAAGCTGAGCAGCTCAATGGCGGAGTCACGGGGCGCGGTCGGGTCTGTGTGCGAACAGTGAGCGAAGTGAAACCGAAGTTCAGAGCGTAGGAGGGGGGTAGTGAGAAACTCAGCCATTCCGTCGGCCTCTCTGGCGACCGGCGGTCTGCTTCCGCTGTGCTTGCTCCTTCTGTCTGGCGGCAGCGGTGTACTTACTCGTCAACCCTGCGCCTGTACGCCCCGGCGGCATCCGCCCCTCGGAAGCACCCGATACGCTCGAACCGCTCGATGAGCAGACGGGCTCCTGCAAGTGGATTGAGACAGAGCGCTGGCGACGTATGCGCCTCACCCGCCGCTTCCTGCCCTCCAACCGCGTCGACCTCGTGCGCGCCCGCAACCATCTCCAGCGGGAGATCGACGGCGTGTGCGTGGATCTTTGACTGTTACCCCCAACGAAGAACTTTAAGCCGTATCTCCCAATTCTTGCGGCCTACGTTCCCACCTCCCTCCCCGTTGCTGCAATCCCTCACAATTGCCCTACGACGGCGGCGGTAGAGGTGCTTGCGTGCTCTCAGGCTGCCTCGCCATGTACAGGCGTCAACACGACCTGCGCGCGGGACTGCATCACGTCACCTGCGGACGCTTCCTCAGGCACACCCGCGGACGCTCGTTCGCTATCACCTAGCACAAGCACTGGCAACGTCTCCCCTCCAAGCCCGACTTATCTCGACGGAGACCCACCACCCTCCGGGCCCCCGATTGCGGCGCGTTCACATGCGACGAGGAAAGGCGGTGGTGCGGGGGCCGGGACCGGTCTTTCGAGACCGAAGACGCGCATGCTGCACGCTGCCCGCCGTGTCTCTCCCTCCGCCGAGCGATAGGAGGACTCGTTGTACGCAGATTACCGTAGGGAGGGCGACTCTGTACGGGAATAGTGATGTAGGGTGGTGCGAGTGGTGTTGCCAGTTGTGGGGCTATCGTCTTCCGAGCCCTTTCAGGATTGAGCAACGTCAGGTAACGAATGGACGCATGTGCAGAATCATGGAAGCTGCTTCTACCAAGGCAGTGGGACGATGTGCCACCGGCGGCTCCGAGCCCCTCAGGCCTGCCGCCTCAGTCTCTCTCGGTTTCGCACTTCGACGTGTTGCTTCAAAGAGAAGTAGCTCTTTAGCATATAGACAGCCTAAGTAGGTGGATGATTACCTGCGCAGTTTCGGGAAATTCAGCAAACAAGTTGCACTAAAAGTCCAGCTTACACTCAGAGCAGCGGACACGATAATAATGTGACAGCCTTATGACGTCCCGCTTTGGGATGTTTGTGCACAGCTTTGTCGACTCTCGGCGCCTCGTCTTTCAACGTTCAACTTCTGCGCCGAGGCCGACGTTCCATCCCGTTCACCCTTGGTGCACCCTATTCTTTCAGACTCTTTCACAGCATAGTGCCGGTGCCCTCGGTCCTGGCCTGGGGTCTCAACCTAGGTTTGTAAACCTGCCTCGCGTCTGGGAGCGCCGGATGGCAATCGTTTCTCCCCGAAGGGAAGCTGCAACCTCTTGTGAAGGGTGGTGGTGGTGATCCCGGTAGCAACGACGCGCCAAACATCGTCTCGAGGCCTCTCCCCACGCGCCGCGCGGCAGATACTCTTGGAAAGAATGGGCTGGCCAGCAGCACCAAGCGTTCCTGATAGGATAATGTTCTGTCG
This sequence comes from Trametes versicolor FP-101664 SS1, assembly GCF_000271585.1. Classification (NCBI taxonomy): domain Eukaryota; kingdom Fungi; phylum Basidiomycota; class Agaricomycetes; order Polyporales; family Polyporaceae; genus Trametes; species Trametes versicolor. Next base: position 540,734 of record NW_007360331.1, on the reverse strand, counting down.
TGGTAAGTATTCTGCACATAACCTGCAATACAGCTCTGGACGACGCCGGTCCCCAGCCATCCATTTAATGCCCACTGACGTCTTCCGACGTCTCTCATCCAGACAGCTCAGCCGCTCTCACGGGAGTGACCACCACATGCCCTCTCACAAGATTTCTGGCCTAGCTCCACCCGAAGATTACGGTTCGACACCAGCGACGTAGCGGCGGTCCGCCGGTCCCCATCTGACGTTTGGCGTCGCCAAGGCCCTCTATGTGACATATGTACTGCCCATCGTAGCGAGATCTACATAAGGTTCTCCAGATGCGTACAAGTACTGACGGCAGACCAGTACTTCATAGTCCTAACACCCTCCCCCCACTCACTGATACTTCTAGTCACCCTTCTACGCGCACGCCAGCACGCTTCGCTCCCCAGTCCCAGTCACAACATCTCCATCTCCTAGCCATCTACATGGCTACTGTCTATGATGTCCTGGGTGTCATCTTCGGGATCACATCGCTTCTCGCTGTCGTCGAGCAGGCGAGGCGACTAATCGACGCTCGTCTCCCTCCCGGACGCCTGCGCGACCTCCAAGACGCACTCGCTGCAACCCGTATGCTTGTGGAACGGCTGGAACGCATAGGATGTCTAGAAGACGTGAACGTCGCTGGCACTTACAGGAATAGGATCACCGAGTGAGTGCACCCGTCCCCGGCTGTCTTTCCGGGTCCGAATGCTGAATGAAGCCGTTGCGCCCCCGCCCGTGATTACAGGCTGGACAAGCAGGTGGACATGCTGTGGGTCGAGGCAGAGCGGTGGAGACAGATGGACGTCACCCGGCGATTCCTGCCCTGCAACCGCATCGACCTGCTGCGCGACTGCAGCCATCTCCAGCGCGAGATCGACGGCGTGTGCGCCGATCTCTGGCTCTTGCCTTCGCCCCCTCTGCAGAAATCACGCGCGTCTCCCTTAGCTCCCCCGGTCCCTTCAACCACTCCTACATCCTCAATCCGTCCGGACGGTTCTGCTGCAAAGGCGGCGCAGTCATCCGCCGTCCCCACTCCTTTACCCGCGCCTCGCCGCACCACCTCGCCCTCGAGGCCGCGCCCACCCTCTCCCCAGCACGCTCCTCCTGCGCAGCCACTTTGGGTGTCCCTCGCCAAGTTCATCATGCGTGGCATGTGCCCGGCTGCTTGGCTGGGTGCGGGAGTTGCCTGACCCTAGCTGGCATACTTGGGGGCGGCGGTGCGGGTCGCAGCGGAATCGCGAATTGTACGAGTATGTTACATGCGGCGCGGCGCGTTTGGTGGCTCTCGGCTGGATAGTACCGAGGGCGTGAGCTTTAGTAGTGAAGGTTCTCGTGCAAGCCGCAGTGGGGTTGTGCGCACTGCGTAGTGTGGTATTACCCGCTCGGATACCAGGGGTCAGGCTGCCATGAGGGAACGATCAACGTGAGCAGGTCTCTCGCTGTAAATATGCACGCGGTTACTTGTTATGGGGTGGAACACAGTGGTGATTCAGGGAGTGCACCCTCCTCCCGCTGGGATCGCTGCAGCGGTCGCGGCCTGATGATCCCACAGTGATTGACGTCCGATCCATGCCGCTCGCGCGTGCACCGTCTTTTTCCGTTCCCCAGAAAATTCGCCTACCGCAGCACACCAGTCGCCCCATGCCGTCTTCAAGTTCTAGTGCCACCCCTGCCCTGAAGTCGCCTCCGCCCACGATATATACTGCGCCATCCGCGAGCGTGTCCCGCAATGGACTCCTTTGCACTGTGCGAAGGAGGAACCCCAGGACCAATCATTACTCTCTCAACTACTCGTACGCACCCCTGACAGCTGCCTGCCGTTCCACTCTCACCCGTGCCCTCTAGAGCGCGGCATCCCGCCCAACTAATGCTGTGCCGCCCCGCGGAATTCCGCAGGGCGGCGAGCGTGCACACCCGGTGCGCACGTGCTTTTACAGCGACAGAGGGCAGTTTCCTCTGTGGGGCCCAGTTCAGAACTGAGTGCTGCAAGCGACCTAAGCGAGACTAGGTCCTCGGAGGATTCAAGGCGGGAAAGGGGTGGGAGCAGGATGTCGTGCTGGGACAGTTTTTGTGAGTGCCTCCTTCTCCGGGGGGTGCAGTGAGTGAGTGAGCGGTGATGCTGATATGTGCGGCTTGGTCTGCTTAGCCTAGGGAGTATAGCGGAATTCCGCACACGTTGGACATCCAACGCTCGCATACGAATGCGTGTGAGTGCCTCGTGTCGTTGTTGAAGTTCGTGGATACGATGCTTACCAGTCGTCGTCGACTTGCACAGGCTGCTGCTCGGGACTAGGGTGGTTGATATCCGTTTCTCTCGCGTCGTGACCGTAGCAGTGGTCTCGGTAGTACAGTACTATCGCACTATATGCCACTTAGTAGGTGGTGACCACATGATATGAGTGCATGCATGTGCGCCGCGTCCTCCGACTGAGCCCGTCTCACTCTGGGGAAATACCGTGCGCGGTAGTACAAGAGGCTGACAAACATGAGGCGATTAGAAATTGGAATGTGAGTGCACGCCTTTATCCAACATGATGGTATCATCCTCTGGTGTCCCTACCTTTCAACTGATCTTCAGCACGAGTGAGTGGCCTGCCACACCAAGTCCGCTGCCTTGACTCTGTGTGCGCTCCGCGGACTCCCTCAACCTGTCGCGTCGATGTGCACCGAGTCTGCGATATCCCCACAGTGATAGATCATGGGATACATGCTCACGTCGTTCGCGGCGCCACGTGTACTGTCTTCTTCAATTCTCCAGAGGATTCGCCTACCGCAGCACACTCCGAGTACCACGCGTCGCGCCTTTCAACACTCCTGCCCTACAGTGACCCTCGGGCAGGATAAATACGAGGCTCATCGCGAGCGTGTCCTGCAATGGACTCCCCCGCGTCCGCGGAGGAGGAACCCCAGGAACCGATTATTACTTTCTCTTTCTCAACGACTACTCGTACGTACCCTTCGACTCCGACAGTGTCGCCGCACGACCCCGTTCACTGATGATTGTTGCACCCTCTAGAGTAGGATGTCCCGTCCAAATAACGCCGTGCCGCCCCGTCGGGGCGGAGAGCATGCACCTTGGCGATACAAGGTGCTTGCTCATTCATATGGCGAGCAGGCGGTTTCCTCGGTGGTCGACGTGCTGGTCAGCACCGTCGACACCCTGGCCAGCGATCATAGGCCAGGCCCACAGAGGAATCAAGGCGGGTTCGGGGCCAAGAGGGGGCGCGATGTCCACCTGGGTCAGTTGTTGTGAGTGTCGCTTCGCCTTTGTCCATCTGGAGCGTCGTTCGAGACCACATGTAGTTCTTCCGGGCGCTTTCGGACGAATGCGCCCCGTCCCCCCTTGCACTGGTCTCCTACTTTTGGCTATCTCAGGATATGTTGCAATTGCTGGAGGTGAGTGCTTGCTACACACCATGTGGATCTCAAGTCGATTCTGACCGTTCTGCCATCCTGAAGCCCGGGGCGGGAAGCAAGCCAGCGAAGCGATATACGTGTCGTCCCGCACTGCCGTGCCCCAAGCAGGGTACCGGTAGGGCGGGCGCTGAACGTACATAGCTTCGTGACCTTGATGGTGGTTGGCTAGTATAGGATACGTCCCAGCTGGACAGCCGTGTGTCTCACTATTACCCAACCACTACACCGTTCGGTGTCAACATATGTGTGCTTGCGTGTCCGATTTCTTCGACCGAATCCCACCAAGCAACATATTAACACATGCAGGGCCACGCTGGTAGGCACACGACGATACGAACGAGAGGGCAATAAACGCACGTTTATATCCAACGCGCTATTAGATCACAATTATCGTACTTCACGCCTCCGACCCCTGCTCGCCCTCGAGGTCCGCACCCTAGCAGGCGACTCATGACCAGTTCCCGCCCATGAGCTTCACGAGCTTCTCGCGGAGTGAGCTCGTGGTTTGCTGCTCTTCCGCCTTGCGCGCGCGCTCCTCCGCCTCCTTCTGCGCCTTGGCCTCCTCGGTGATCGGCTCGGGCAGCGGCGTTTTCGCGTGCAAGCGTGCGCGCTGCAGAATCTTCTCGCGTTGCGAGAGGCGCACGGGCTGTTGTGTTTCCGGAGCGGGCGGAGGTGCGAGAGAGTCGGTTTCAGCAGCGGGTGCGCTAGTGGAAGCGGCCAGAGGAGAGCTCTCTGTCGCGGACGCAGACGCGTCTAGTGCTTTCGAGGGCTCTTCCAAGTCCTCAGCCTGGGGCTCATATCCCGCAGGCGGGCGCATCGAGAGGAAGTCGCTTTCGGGCTCGTCGTCGACCTGCACTTCGGCTACCCTTGCGGAGGCCCGGGCTTGAGCCTGGCTCGCCCGCTCCGCGACGAAAGGCTCCCACTTGGTCAGCGCGCGCTCCATCTCCCGCTGTATAGGGAGACCCTCTTCAGGCTTGTAAAACCCGGCCCAGCGGTGGAACGCGAGGCCGAACTCGCCGGTTTCCTTCATGCGCCGTCGGTGTCTAACCTCGGTTTGGGGAGCAGCTGCAGAGTAAGGTATGAGTTTCAGCGTGAGCTAGGTCGCCCGAGAGAACGCACTTGAGCGCTGGACGATCAGCTCCACGACCCTGGTCTCCCGCGGAGTCTCGCCTTCGGGCCCGGAGACGGGGCGTATAGGTGTCGAGTAGATACCGTCGCCAGTCGCTTGGGCGTCCCATTCTTGGGCTTGGAGCAATTCCTGTAGATCGTCGAGTCCGATTCCCCCAGGGCGGTCGCGCTTTGACACGGGGACCTCGACCTTCACGCTGGTGCCCTTCTCCGGGACGCGCTGGTACGCCTCCGAGTCCTCGAGGTCCGCAATGAAGTAGCCGGTGTATTTCGAAGGGATATCGTAATCCTGAGGATATGGGTTTAGTACATGCAGGCAGTGTGAGATGCGGAGGTGCGTTGTTCGCGAATAGGATACTGTGTATGCTGAGCCTGTGCGGATATGTACACTGGCTCTCGCTGAGAACATCCAGCAGAGCGCCCGCGTCCGCGGCCTGACATACAGTAGCACGACAAAAGAGCGCGCAGCGGCATTCCGTCCAAGCTGTGATAGACACGCCCGAAACTGAGAATGTGTAGAACACTCACCCGTCCTGTGCGAAATTCCCGCACGCGCCCGAACCGCTTCTCGATGCCGCGGAGCATAGCGAAGAAAGCGGGCATGCTCTCAATCTCGTCCCATGGGCGAATGTAGAGCGAGTAGTTATCCTTGATCCTCCGCGGGTGGTATTCGACGCGCATTGTTGCTTTACGATATCTTGGCTGCTCGGTGCGCGACTGCTCGGTGCTCGGGCTGTCCGATGATGTGTGGGTGGTGTCCGTCGCATATGCGCGCGTTGCATGACGTGTAACGACAGTGCTCCGCGCCGCACGAGAACAAGCAAGCATAGCGGTCGACATGAAGCAAGAACGGCGTGGACGTTGAGGTCGAGATCAACTTCGACGCCGGAGTCGCCGTCACAGCAAAATACCGGGAGAGTCGGGCGCCTAAGCAAGCGGGCCGAGGCTTCCACTGCTTAGATATCAGGTTAGTCCAGTTATTGATCATGTCAGTAGTTTCTCTAATTCCGCCATTGACCACATCAGTTTGGAGAGCTTACCGCTTCTGATCACTTTGAAGCACCAGCTGCACCTTGCTTCTCACCCCCATGCGCAGCCGACGCGTGTCTTCCCACCGCTCTGTTCACTCACTCACTCGTTCTGCAACCTTGCCCAATTCCTGAAGGCCTGCTGGTGAGCTTAGGATGAGCGCAACACCGCCCAAGCCATCTCGTTTTGCGCCGTACAAAGAGGCTCTGGCTGCGCTCTCGCAACGTACTCGTACACCTCTACCGTCACTCGCACTCTCGTTTGCGATTCTCCACGAACTCACTGCGATTGTGCCCGTTGTCGGGTTCTTCTATGGCGCTCGTGCCCTCGGTGTAGGCGAAGGAATCGTCCGTGCCATTGCACCACCACCCGACGCCGCAGGCGCAGAAGAAAGCGGTGCGACCAATCAGTTCTTGGGACAGTTCCGCGACACCTGGGCCGGTGCGCGTTTCAGGGAATGGATGGTCGAGGGCGAGGTACGGGCGGAGCGCGTTGGGCGGCGCTACGGCTGGTTCGGGTTCGAGAAGGGCAGCAAGGCCGAGGGCGCCTCCGTCGAGTCACAGGTCACTCGTGCCGAGACCGCGTTCTCGTCTGGCAAGATCGCAGGCGACGTCGCAAACGCAGTCGTGGCCTACGCTCTGACGAAGGTGCGTTTCAGGTGTCTCTTCGCGACATGCATCGCTCACGCCCGCCCATATGGCGTCTCCTCGCAGGCTTTCATTCCGGTCCGAATCGGTCTATCGCTCTACTTGTCGCCGGCGTTCTCTAGGGGCATCGTACAGCCTATAGGTACCACGGTGTCGCGTCTATTTCGGCGATAACAGCTGCTTTCACCCGATCCAAGAAAACCGCGATCCGTGACACTCTGTGGTGTACAACTCCCCACATCATATACGGTACTGAATCGTATGATACCAACAGGCATCGCACGCGTTTCCACACAGCGATCCCGTTCCCTCCGTGAAGAACGCGCGACCCCCAGCCACTGACTGGCCCAGTCGCGGCAGTGCATTACCAAACGCCACTTCACAACGCCTCCCAAACTGTAATCCCAGTCGCCCGAAGGTGTCGCAGACCCTCTCGGCCCGTTCATACCAGCATTGCGCACTGCCCACTCATCGCGTTTGAACGCGTTTCCATGGCCGCATCAACAAGAAAGCTGCACGCTGTGGCCCTCAAGCTACACGCCGGAGTTTCGCACACTACACGAACAGTATGCTATCATCCGCGTCTGCTGGAACTGGTATAGGCTAGAGCGTCAACCTAAGGCCCTGCTCTACTCATTCCGTCGTGATCGGCCGCGTCTGACATGTTGCGCGCGCGCCCTCTGGTGCCGCAACGGCTAGCGTCCCCGCCGGCCAGGAACGCGGCAACGCCTCACAAATCGTGGACGTATGGTTGTCGCCGGCATGGACGAGGGTCATAGTATAAAGGTAGGGTCGACACAACCACGATCCTCAGCACTCTGCGAGTCCACTCATCCACCTTCGTCTTCTCCTTCATCTCTATCTTCATTTTACTTCTTACAGCACTGCGTGCCGTTACCCTCTTTCACTTTACATACACCATGCTTACTGCTCACATCCTCGCTCTCTCCGTTCTCGGCTCTGCGCTTGCGCTCCCCAAGTTCGGGTCGCGTCAGGACTTCACCGACGAAGACCTGTTCAACTCCTGCCCCGGCGGTCCCGGCTCGAGCAAGTTCGAAAAGGCGGACCGATGCACCCTCGTAAGTTACATTCCTGAGACGCTTCCATTCTCACGAAACAGGCTCACATCTGCATGCAGGATGGCCCTATTGACATCCCCAACGTCCGCCACTTCGTTGCTCTCGGCCAGCCCCAGCTCAAGTGCGCTCCCCATGCTACCTGTATCCACACACGCACGTACTCACTCTCCTATAGCTGCGGCGGCGGCACGGACCCGATCACCGTCACCCTCGGCGGCGAGAAGACAGTGTCGACGACCACGACAGTCGACGCCGACGTCGGCTTTGAGATCGACGGCCTCTCCATCGGTGGCGGCGCGTCGACCGAGAACTCGGAGAGCTCGACGATGTCGAAGCAGGTCAGCTTCCAGATCCCGCCGAAGCGCCAGGCGGTGTTCGTCGCGGGCCAGAACAACAAGGCGCAGAACGCGCGCGTGCAGGTCAACTTTGGCGACCGCCAGTTTGGGCACTTCATCGTACGTGTCTTTGTTTCCGGGAGCTTTCGGTGGTGAAAGCTTACAAGTTATGTGTTTGGTGTTGTAGTGGTTCACGAGCACGAACGTCACGCGTCTGACGCCGATCGACGGTGATGTCGAGTTCGACGTGCACGTCTCTGACTGTGGTACGTCTTCATCCCTAATTCGTGCCCACTTTCATGCGAACTAATGTTTGACTACGCAGGGACGGATGCCACCGATCTCTCTTCGTACAATAAGCAGTGAAACGGCGGCCATATACCACTCAAGTCAATACTCTAGTAGCCACGGTGTCAATCTGCTGTTGTACTCGAGATAATTGTGTTGCTGTATCCATGGTTTCTTTTCTTGTCGAGCCAGCTGATGGGCCCACATTTTTATGGCGTTAGTGACGGGAGAGGTAGTGAGTATACGCGTGCAATCTGTGAGATAGAAAGGGGAGACTAGTCGAACTTTGGTTGCAGACATTATCAGACAACTGCGAGCCTCGCGTGTTCCACCTCATCACAGCTCTATGGCGGTGCGTCATTTGTAGCCCCTCGCGTTGCCGATGCTGCTCTGACACCGTACCCGTCTCGCCAGCTGCTGGAGCATTACCTACGTGATCTAAGCCACGCGCCCAAACCATCCACACACAGGGCAGGCGACTATCTCCGCACATCGTCGAGCACCCTCAATTTGTAGCACATCTCAAATTGCCAACAGGTCATGCCGTATCACACCGCCTCGCGTCTGGGCACAGCTCGTTGTATTCCTCTAGGCCTGCAGGGTTCGACTTGGTACTCAGACTGGCGTTCACTGGATCATAATACAGTGATCGCCCTGGATGAACTGGCCTCGCTTCCAGTATTGACGACCTGCAGCACCTCATAACGGGCAACAACCGTGGGTGGAGGCTCTGCCGTTTTATCCGCCACTACAACCAAAAATGCCGGAGGACAGCTATGTGAGATCCTGGTGGACTTGATGGGCTGATACTGGGCGAACCGGCCGGAAGCGTCCACAAACTCGAGCAGGGACGCGCGGCACTTGGGATCCCTTAGTAGGTGCTTGAGTGTGAATGGTTTCTTGCCCATTGAACGGCGTACTACACGCACCGTCTGTTAAGCGTCCTGATCCGACGCTGCGCCGGCTGCCAGGAGCGTCGGTTCTGGTGTATAATAATATATATGTATTCAACGTTCTATACAATCGCGTCTAGGGTAGGTGCATCAAGCCAGTGAGCACCTCCCCACATCCACGACTTCTGCTTGAAAGCGACGACAGCGAGAGCAAATCACCGACAATTTTAAAACGACAGCGGCGGATCATCAACAGCTCGAAAGCGCATGCGACAGCAGATCAACGGTATTCCCCCAGCCCCTGCTTCAGGATACGATGACTCTCGCACGTGCCGTCGCAAGGCCGTGGGGGGTCGAACGAGCGGATGAACCCATCCTCCCCCACAAATCCTAGCCAGCAGTGGCCCGCGAACATGTCCGCTTCCGGCTTCCACGCCCTTCTGCGCGCGAATGCTTCTTGGACCGAGGCAAGTGTGATGTCAGTGCCCAAGCTCTGGCTTGGGTCCAAGGACGAAGACGATGGTTCCAGTATCAAGCACGACGGTGTCGGCATGTGGGCGTCCAGTGCCAGGTTGTTTGAGCCTGCGAGGGCGGGAGCGAAGCTTGCGCCTGGCGTCTCAGCCCATTGCGTCTCTTTTGCAGAGTCGCTGTGAGTGCCCATGTCGCTCTGCGATGAACCCACGTCCTGCGCGAAGTACGATGTTTGGGGCGGTGGCTGCTCCATGGTGCCCGAGTACTGAAGTCCTCCGGGCGAAACTGTTTTCCCGCTTGTCTGCTCATACTCGATCAGCGCATTCATGAAGTGCTCAAAATAGTCCGCGTGCCCCGTGTTCGCGATTGGGGTCCTGGCCCGCTGAGTCCACTCTTGCACAGATCCGTCACCGCTTTCACCACTCGGCGTGTCCGCGCTCGTAGTTTCTACGGAAGCAGAAGTGCTTGCGACTGGCGTGCAGTCCCATTGAATCTCTCGCGCGGCAGCTTCGCGACGGCGTAGCTCGTTCACCCATCCTGACCCGTCGCCTGAAGAGTATTGTGCTTGGTTGAATGGCTGCGCCATGGAGGCCGGAGGTTCTCCAGGCCACAACGTCTCGCCCGATCTGAACTGCTGGCTATTCGTGTCCGTCTGCACGAGGCGCACCGCACTCCCTATGCCTGAGCGCCGACTACCGCATATGCAAAGTTAGCGGGAAGGAGGAGATATAGTGGCGAACAAATCTTACTTCTCAGAGCCCGCGATCCGCGGAGACAGGTACCCTGGCCTTGGGACGGGGCTTAGTGAAGCAAGGCTTGCCCTTTGCTGAAGAACCCAAGACGGAGTCGGCTTATTCTCTCTGTACAGACCTGTCCCCATTGGAACCGCTACGAACCTGCCAGCCTGAGTCAAGCCGCCGCTGCTGCTTGCAATGCTTTGAGTAGGCGACCCCAAGAACGGGATAGGTCCCGTGTCGAACTGCGGCTGCCGGAGTCGCGGGTCGTCCCTGTCGACGTGCCGCTGGCGCAGCATGCGCTGCCTCTCCATCATGTGTTCCATCTGCTCAGGAGCTCGCCGCGACGGCGATGGGTGCGTCCTTGCCACAGGCTGCGATAGGAAAGGGTTGGGCTGTGGGCCTCTCAGCAGGGAACCTTCGTGCGTCGTTTCGAGCTGGTTGGTCGAGGTCGGGAACGGTGGCGTGATGTCTCCGGGGGATTTCGAAGCCGACCAAGTTGGCGCCGCCTGCTCTGGGATACTACCGGATGGCTTGGACTGCTGGGGGTACGCCGGGTCGCACAGTGCCAGTGATAGCGAGGAAGTCGATGTTCGAGGCACCGGCGCTTGGGAAGCAGTTTGTAGGCTACGCTGAACGGCTCGGCGGTGCTGGATAGAAAGGCCTGACCGGTCGTCCTTTGGAGGATCGATGTGTGTTGCTTCAGCCCATTGTCCAAGCATAATTGGCTGTATGGGACGTGTCGACGGACCCGGAGACACTTCTCCGGCGTGTTGAGCGGGAGGAGATGTAGATCCCTGAGCGACCTGGAACGAGCTGATCAACGCATTCGAGTCTTGCTCCGCTGTAGTCTCTCGCCGCTTGCTATCCGGGCCTTGTCGCTGCTGTGCCTCCGAGGTCTTCCTCTTCGTGTCCTTGGGCTTCCCTTTCGGAACGGCGTCGAGACGAGTCGCCTCGGCGTTCTCCTCCTCTTCATCCTGCGGTTTGGCACGGCTCTGGTGCTTGGGGGAACGACGGGCTGCTGCCCGATTACGGCCGTTTTTTTGAGCGGTCCGAGGCATGGTGAAAGGTAACTGTAGGGTGCTGAAGATGAGTGAAGATGAGTATATATGGGCACTTACCCCGCCAAAGACACGGTGCAGTCGTTTGCTGCCTTCAATCCTTACGGGAACGCACTGGAGGAAGAACGAAAGATCGTTACGGCGTCTAGGTTCGCGGCATTGGGGAGCGTGTTTTGTACTACTCCAAGCGTACCGTTTCAGCGCACCGCGACATGCCATTGTGGCTGGGATAGGAGCTTTCGAAATCATCTGTGAGTAGGTGGGATAACGACGACAATAGCGGAGCATGGTGTGGCTAAATCTTCCAGCGCCACTTTGTCCACCGCTGTTCAAATTTCCACCGCACCTCGGACTCTCGTCAATTGAACGGTCGCTTTACGAGGAGACGCTAGGTAGAATACACATTACCTGATAAGGGATCATAGCGTCCATTGGGCGCATGAGAGTGGACGACAATGGCCGGGAAGACAAAGAGAATTCGCTGCCGCGCGGCTAGCCTGGACGGACGGAAATTCCCAGGCTGCACCACGATCATGTGGCCTATGCACGCATCGCGTATTATCGACGCGTCGAGCAACACGAACGAACTTAGCCACGGATGATACGGCCTGTACAATGTAGATAGGTCTCTGGTCGTTAGATAGGTCTCTGGTCGTGGGGTGCTGAATAGGATTACAAGTAGTGGCCTCGATCGGTGTCAGAATATGATACAACGTCCATGACTGCGAGTCTCGCACAAATACAAACGGAAACCATATCCTCTCGAGTCCGTGAACTGAAAGCACCCAGCATATACATCCAACCCCCAAGGTATCTTCCAGCTCCACATGTTTCCTTCACTCGTCTTTCCCTCCCTCGACGCACTCCAGCATCGCCTCCACTTTGGCCGAGTCTTCTTCGTCCAGGGGTTCGACCTCCATAGCGCGGACATTCAAGCCGACTTCCCCCTCGCTCAGCGTCGAAGCCCCTTCCGCTGGAGCGGCGTCCATGTTCTCGTCCTCATCATATTTATAATCCATATCCGCGAGGCTTTGCACCCCCTCATGAGGAGGCCTCGGAGCGCACGGAAACCCCATTGCACGCCAATACCCCTCCCAGTATTCAGGCCCCGCACACTATAATGCATGCGCCGTCAGAATCGCGCCCGGAACAGCCCACGAGAGGGTCGCGAAGGGACGTACCCAGGCCACCATTACAATCAGCCGGTTCCTGACCTCGCGCCGCTCCTTCTCAATCGCAGGAGTGTTCTCCAGTTCATCCAGCACGTCGAGGCGTTCGAAGAGCGGAGTCGTCGGGTCGTCGTGTGTCAGGTCCTCGGGGCCACGCCCTAGACAGTTGAATGATTGACAAGTGCTGCTGTCGTTGTCGTGGATGGGCCGGTGGCAGGGCATAACCACGGCGGTATCAGCTGGGCTCAGAGCGGCCATGTCGATAGATGTAGCGGGGGCGAGGGGGATGGGCGAGGGGGTCGTGGTGGTAGTGGTCATGGCGGATGGGTGGTTGGGTGGTCGGGTTGTGGTGGCTAAACGGAGGGAGGTGGCGATGGTCGAGTGTGAGGAGGGAAAAGGCGCCGCACCTCGCATATATACCTCCCGCTGGGATTGGGCTCCGCGAGGCGCCCTGCTCCCTATATGGATACCTCCCTGTGCGGGGCGCGAGACTAGCCAGAGCCTGCCGTGAAGAGATAGCCGTCGAGCTCAAGCGATATGACGCAAGGCGGGCAGTCACAAGAGATACATATACATTTGACTGTACATTCAGATGCGTCGCCGGGCTCCTGCTCTCCCAAACGTCAGCGCATGCACACAACGCCGCAAAGACCACTGACCCATCCCAGCCCTCGACTTCAAAACCACCCATCGTTCAGCAGGTCGTCCACCCTCCGCACCTTTGACGGCCCCGCCTCCTCCTCCTCCTCCCTCGCGCGCTTCCGCAACGCCGATGACGCCGTGTCCTCCCCCACGAATTCATCAAACAAATGGGCATCAAGTGGGCTCACCGAGCGCTGCGTCTCCGAGCGCGCGCGCCCCTTGCTGCGCTTCCCGTACGCCTTGCGCAGGACCCCAAAGAACTTCTCGTTGAACCCGACGCGCTGCAGCCCGAGCACCTGCACGGCGATCGCGCCCTCCGTGTACAGCTCCGCGAGCGCGTGCAGGTACGCGCGCGCCTTGGTTTTCTGGGACTTGGATGCGGGGTCGAAGGTGCGGCAGGCGAGCTCGCGGAGGAGCGCCTGCGCGCGCGATCAGCTGCGCGGGGTGTAGAGGACGGGCGAGGGGGCGTACCTCGTTGACGGGCTGGGGCAGGTCTTGCAGCCGCAGGACCTTGGGCCCGGCGTGTACGAGGAAGGTCCCTGCGTACATGAGTTGACCCCCGTCCGTGTCGAAGATCTCGCGCCGCTGGCTGGCCAGAGACGCCCACTCAGTCGCCGGGGACCAACTGGTATGAGAGCTCGTCGAGTCAGCGGGGCCGGAGTGTGGGGTGTAATGGCGCGTGGGGCAGATGAGGAGCGCGTTCTGCGAGGGCGGGTCACACCACTGCAGAAGCCCGCCGAAGAACGCGAAGCCGCCGTCACTAAACACAAGCGACGGTGAGTACTATGATGTCTTCTTGAAAGGATACGGAATGCGCACCTTGCGGCGATAGCAGCCTAATCGGAATGTCAACGCGTACCCGCAGCGCATAAGATCGGAAGTCCCATACCTTGGGTAGGATCTGTAACTTGGGCTTGTCGAAGACTACGCGGGACTCCGTCGCATGCGTGTCCGCTACAGCGGAGCCCGAGAGCTTCGACATGAAGGCACTAAACTCTAAAAACTATTCTACACGTTCAAGTATGTGAACAAAGAAAGCGGGAAATCCACATACGTTTTCGGGGGTCGACGGCGCAGTATCCAGTCCAGTGATGGTTTTCTATGAATGATGTACGTCAATATACGTCTTCGTGCTTTCGAATTTTGATTGATGAACTTACCGGCACCAAATCTTCCTTCATGACCTTCATGACCTTCTCTACCGCAGCCCTCCTCTGAAGGTCCCCAAGGTTCTCAGCAGTGATCGAAGTTTTGGCTTTCTCATAGCGTTCGCGCCATATCACTGCGTCCTTACGATGGACCTCGGCGGTGCATTGTAAGGCGGCCAGCTCGTCTTTCAACGACGTTATCTCGGCCTTCAAGCCGGAAACTGCCTTCCCACCGCGACGTTGGTACGAAGATCGTGATTGATTGAAGGGAAATGACCGACCTGATCATCCGTAGGGCCAGAGGTGCCGCTGCGTTGCGGTGCGCTGTCAAGGTTTTGCTTGAGGGAAACATTCTCCTGAAAGTTAAATTATTATCGCGGTGAGCTGCATAGCACGGTACACGTTGTGCCCGACCCGGAATGAGTGCTCAATGGCGTATCTTAGGAATCATGCATATTACTGCATTCATAACGCCTGGCTCTCGTCACCAGCATGCCAGCAGCGAGTCTCACCTCATTCAGTCGCTGCAACTGGTCCCTGCAATCTTGCAGCTGAGCATCAAGGAACTTGACAAACTCCGCGGTGAGCTGGGGGCTGGTGCCTAGGCTATCCATGGTCATTGAGAGAGGTACGAGGTACAGAGGCGACTACCGCAGCACCCGACATCGTGGTCGAGACAGAGTTCTCACCCAGAGTTCTCCAAACATTTAAGAAGTCGAAATACCTGGCAGGGCTAGGCGCTCTGCTGCTGCCGCTGAGTTTAACGCGCGGTCCGCGCGGCGCGCCCGCGGGGGAACGGGCTCGCGACGCCGGCCCGTGCACTACCGGGAGGTGTAGACGCCCATCGGCTACTCGGCGGATATGTTCCGGGCGCGTCTTGGCGACTACCCCAGACTTGCCCCAGACTAAACTCTTGACCTCCCCCACATCCTACTCTACGCCTCCTGAACGCCTGAACAATGTTGAGCACGAAGGCCATCAGACTATCAAGCTTGAAACGGACGTGCCAAGTTGCATCTCAATTTACAGGCAGGCGGTTGGCTTCAGGTGAGTAACATTTGAACTCCTAGCAAGCGGAAGAAGTCTAACTGCGGTGGTTGTGCTACGAAGGATATGGGAAGTTTAACTGGGAGGTATATGACCATGTCATATTCCAGTTGTTCTCAAATCGATAGCCCCCCGTGGAAAAACAGACACAGAGGCATTCACGTCCAGATGCGGCGGCGACGCATTGCATGAGGCGGCTAGCACGTCGCGAGCATCGCGAGGAGGTATGCGCACTTAGGCGTGTACATCCGCGTCCTCCCCGCGTCGCCCCCTGGAACCGCTGTCTGTGATCAAATTTTTCCCGGGCCTATCGATCTGAGAACAGCTGTCACAAGAATCGCGTGTTCATAGTCCTCCAGGATCCGCTGAACGCCGAAGGTCTACTCACCGACGAAGAGGTTGCAATACGGTATGTAACACGTTACAGTACTGCACTATATGCTCATCCACTTCAGAGATACCGCACGCGCGTTCTGTCAGGCAAGAATCCCTTCAACACTGGCATTCCGGTCACCTTAATCACGTGTCATTAGGAAAACCTACTACCTCGCGTGCTCGAGGCTCAGCGGACAGAAGGTACGGCATGACAGTCAACAGCCGTTAACTTATATTCCTGAACGTTTTTCAACTAGAATTCAACCATGATATACTTCCTGCGATGGGCGAGCTTGGACTGCTCGGTCCGACTATCCAGGGTTACGACTGCGCCGGCGTCAGCAGCGTAGCCTACGGTCTCATTGCTCGCGAGGTGGAGAGGTTAGTGTGTATCTTTATTAGAATTCGACGAGGGTGCTCAATTTCGGACAGGGTCGACTCTGGGTATCGGTCTACGATGTCCGTCCAGTCATCTCTTGTTATGCATCCCATATACGCATATGGGACGCAGGCACAGAAGGACAAGTATTTGCCGTTGCTTGGTACGTCTCCCTCGGCCCTGTTCTAGCTATCAATATGTATTCAATCTTCGAGTAGCAAAGGGGAAGTTGATTGGGTGCTTCGTACGTATTCATTTCATGATACGTACTGACACCGATACTGAGGCTGCTGTAGGGCCTCACCGAGCCCAACCATGGATCGGACCCCGCAGGAATGGAGACGACAGCGACCGAAGTCGACGGTGGGTTCGTCATCAACGGATCCAAGACGTGGATATCGAACGCGCCCGTTGCGTAAGTTCGCGCTCGTGTTTGCATCACATCCTTGGCTTACCTTCACCTAGCGACGTCTTCATCATCTGGGCGCGGTGCAAGTGGGACGACAAAGTCCGCGGCTTCATCCTCGAGAAGGTAAATTTACCTCCCGTCTCCCCACATTACGCTCACTGAGTCTCCTCACGCACAGGGAGCCAAAGGCCTGAGCGCGCCGGCGATCAAGCACAAGCTCGCGCTGCGGTGCTCGCTCACAGGCTCGATCTTCATGGACAACGTACAAGTCTCGCACGACGCCCTACTCCCGCATGGGCAGGGCCTCGGCGCACCCTTCGGCTGCCTGAACAACGCGCGGTTCGGGATCGCGTGGGGCACGATGGGCGCGCTCGAGGACTGCGTGCACCGCACGCGCGAGTACGCGCTCGAGCGCCAGCAGTTCAAGCGCCCGCTCGCGTCGTTCCAGCTCGTGCAGAAGAAGCTCGTGGATGCGCAGACGGAGGTCACGCTCGGGCTGCTCGCGTGTTTGCAGGTGTGTTCATGCCCCGCGGTGATGTGACGGGGAGAAGGGTGTTGAGCGTGCTGTGTAGGTCGGCAGGCTGAAGGACGAGGGCAAGGTCGCGCCCGAGATGATCAGCCTCATAAAGCGCAACAACTGCGGTAAGGCCCTCGAGCACGCGCGTAGGGTTCTGGACATTCTCGGCGGCAACGCATGCTCAGACGAGTGAGCACTCTCTTTCCGGGCCGAGGAAAGCATGCTGATGAGGCTCAGGTACCACGTCGGGCGCCATGTGGCAAACCTGCAAGTCGTCAACACGTACGAGGGCACCTACGTAAGTGCGCGCCGCCTCGAGATCCATCTGATGCTGACCGAGCCATGGGATGGATAGGATATTCATACGCTCATTTTGGGCAAGGCGATCACGGGCATCCAGGCTTTCGCGAACTAGCGGTGGAATGACTCGCTACACCTTCCGCGGAATGATGTACAGTAATCATTTCCTCACAATGACTTTCTCTGTCGTTTTCACGGTTCCTCGCCCGCTTCAAGTCTCGAATCAAAGCGCATGCGAAGCTAGGACGGCTGAGTCGTCGGGACCGGTTTGACTGCTCACTTATCCCACACAGCGCGATGATTTTGACATATACCACATATCACTGCACGCTGGGCTCTAGGAAGCCCAGGAACCACGGGTTTGGGGTCCTAGCATGATGCCGCGGTGAGTGGGTGCAGTCATGTTCTCTTCAGAATCTCATGCCCCCACAGTGCCACGAGTCGGTGCACTCACAGCCCCGCGCTTCTCGCAGCAGTCCATGCCTGCGTATTTAGGCCTAGCTCCCTAAGCCAAGCTCCGAACGCGCAGCCAGGTTCACACAGCGCCGAATCCCTTCCGCGCATCTCGCGCTCGGAGTCACCGTGTCCTGCTATGGCAGGTTGGCACGCGTGCGGCCCTGCCGCGCCCCGCTCGCATAACGTATTCTGCGGCCGCTCGTCCATTCTGTGATTTATCCGCACACAGGGCTGGCCCCGTTAGGCCTAATGTAGCGGTCATTGGTGGACTTCGAGCGGTGGTGCGTGGGACTCGGCTCGTGAGTGTGCTCCTCTTGCCTCTCGGGGGATGCGTAGGACTTCCAGACGATCACAGAGTACGACGCTGAGACGCTCTGGCTTTGGAGATAACGCATCGTTTTCTGTGGCGGCCGCACACAACTCACCCGCCCTTCAATCCACAGAGCCGCCACGTTTGCGATCGCAACGCTTCCTCATCCTCCTTCTCGCACACCCCCACTGAACGCACTACTCCATGGCTAAACACACCAAAGGTGCCCCCCGCGCAAAGAAATCTGGCAAGAATGCCATCCGTACCGAGAAGCCTAACAAAAGTGCTCAACGCGGTTAGAGAGGCCTCATCAGGTTCAGTGGGTGGAACCTGTTTATGAAGGAGTTGTCCGGCCCCGTTTGGCGGCGACTCGCCAGCAAAGATCGCTTCCGCTACGCGTCCGCACTGTGGCGCGCCCTATCCCGAGCAGAGCGTGGCGAGTACGACGCGCGCGCGGTGGCGATCCGCGAAGATGCGCAGAGGCTCAGAGAAAACCCGGTTGAAGACCAGTGGGTTTTGGTCGAGGCCAACGGCTCAGCGGTGGCGGCGGAGGCGCGAACGGTCGCGGACGACCCTGGGGTGGGGGTTCCCCGAGCGGAACCCATGTGGCGTGCTCACTCAGACCACTCTTCAACAACCCCTTCCGCCTACCCTGCGGCGGACACGACCTCCTACGACGCAGGGGTCCCCTTGCCGGGCTTCCAGGACTATACCACGAGGTGGCAGCTTCCTCCCTCCCAGTCTTCTGGCCACGTCGACTCGGCTATGCCACATGTCGCTGGTTTATCAGACACGCCACACTCCCCGTGGCCGATTAGCCAGAATGTGTGCGCACCTTTCCCCGACTCCATGGTCTCCCCTGCCCGCTATTGCGACCGCTCGCTCTCCTGGTCCACTCCTGTTACCCAGGCTAACTCGCCAATGCTGGGCACCGACCTCCTCGACGCTATCGAGTCTGGACGCGACTTCTGCCAGTGGACACAGCCCGGGATGCAGTCGGCGGACAACGGTATGAGCTGGTCCGCTGCTCAGGTCATGGACTTGTCCAATGGATCGCATTATTCCACCGGACAGGCGCTCTCAGGCGCCGACGCTTCCTCCGTGGACTTCTGCGCTGGCGATTCGTCTGGTGGCGCAGTGCAGGCCTGGGCCATCTTGCCCGCGAATGCGCAGCAGGAAGAATTTGTTGCTGCTGAAGAGTGGACTGCTTTCATCAATCGCCTTCTAGTCGCCGACGAGAACTCAGCTCACGCGCCGAGTCCGATAAGCTTCGCGCACGAGACGTTGGGCCGCTGCTCTCCCGCATCGCAAGCGGTCATCGAACTTCTGGCGGGAACTTTGAGACATGGTGGCGGAGATTCGCTCTACCCCACGCCCTCGCCCAGCGTTGGATCGCCCACAAAGATGGCGGGCGATGCATTCTGCGAAGTTGGGTCACCAGGGTTGTCAGCGGCGGATGCACCCTCAGGCTCGAGAATAGAACACTATGAGGACCCACCATTGACGCCTTCCACTCTCGTGGCTAGTCCCCATGAGGGGTGGTCGAAATCTACCGAGCCAGGTTCTTCCGGCGGCGATTCCACCACTGCTGCGCCCTTCATGGCAATGATTTTGGAGGTGGCATCGCTGGCATCGGAGCGTTACGGTGCAACATCTACAATATGATGCTCCTCTACCGGTGGTATCAGCACGCAACGGCTATCACTGGTAGAGGCGGCCATCCGGGACATCACTAGTGGCGAGGGACTGGTTGAAGGCGTGACTGGCAAGTGTGAAGGGGGGCTTCAGGTTCAAGGAGTAGTGTCATCCATGCATCTTCGTTGGCCCTCATATCGGTCCTGAGCGCGGCTAGACTGAGCACAGCACGACAGACTCCTTATTGTGTCACCATGCCAATTCTTATTCTCTTGTCTGCGACCCGGATTCATCTGCTCGATATCATGTTTGTGGACGCTAGTTTGTTGTCTCGGCTAGCCTCGTGGTTACCGTACGCCGGCGCTTGTACTTGTTTAGCGCTTCCTTGTTGTAGTTTTTGTTCGTCCCCGGCATCGATGTATACTCTCGCCCCAAGAATGATGATTTCGTTCCTGTGTTATTCTGAATCTCCAACGTAGACAACAGCATGAGGTAGCGCCCATGCAAGCATCTTGGTTGTAATCCGAATATTGGGGGAATCCGGCGCATAATAAGTACTACGGTATGACCATTGGCATCTAAACTACAACATCGTGAAAGTCATAAGTTTATCGGGGAAGCATAGCTGAGCTCATGCATCATCCAAATTACTGGCCGTTGTAGGAAGAGAGGTCCCTAGGGTCAGTGCCTGGTTTGTAATCCGTTTATTAGCTCGCCATACATGACAACTTGAAGACAGAGAGACGCACCGCAGTCAGACTCATGCACATCAAACTCGACGTCGCCATCGATGGGCGTGAGACGCGTAATGTTCGTGCTGGTGAACCACTGATACAAATCACAGCCCAGTTAGCACACGGTTGACCACCACAGAAGACGGAGCGCCACGTACGATGAAGTGGCCGAACTGACGGTCGCCGAAGTTCACCTGCACGCGGCCGTTCTGGGAGTTGAAGTTCTGGCCGGCGACGAAGACCGCCTGGCGCTGCGGCGGGATCGTGATGCTGACCATCTTCGACAGCGTGCTGCTTGTCGTGCTCGAGTCGGAGACGCCGCCCCCGATACTGAGCCCTCCGACCTCGATGCCGATGTTGGCGTCCACCGTCGTGGTCTCGGACACCTCGGTAGAGCCGCCGACCATGAGGGTGACGGGTGTCGAACCACCGCCACAGCTGCGAATAGTTGCCTCGGGTTAGCAAGCGAGTGACTGGACGTAGAGAGTGACGCACTTGAGCTGGGGATCGCCGACAACAACGAACTTGCGGACGCTAGGGTTCGCAATGGGGCTGTCCTGTGATCAGGCTCATCGTGAGCCCGTGCAGTCATTGGGTGTAAATATTGACATCACGTACAAGGGTGCAACGATCCGCGCTCTCGAATTTGCTCGAGCCAGGGCCTCCAGGGCAGGAGTCGAACAGGTCCTGGTCATTGAAGTCCTGGCGCGGGTAGTGCTGCGGGAAGGCAAGTGCGTAGCTGAGAACGGAGAGAACGATGAAGGAAGTGGCGAACATGGTGAACTTGAGATAGGAAGGCGACCGCACGCAGTGCAATGAGCTGGAAGGAAAGTGAAAGAGGGGTGAGACTCGCAGAGTGCTGAGGATCTCAGTGATTTCTATGTCCCCTTTATACCTTCGCATAGTGTAGCTCATGGGCTACGCGAACCGCTGTTATCGGCTTGCGTGGGACCAGGATCTCACATAGTTGTCCTCCGGCTATTTTTGGTTGTTAGTGGCGGAAGAAACGGCAGAGCCTCCGCCCACGGCTGCTGCCCGTTGCGAGGTGTTGCAAGTCGTCGATACGGGATGGCGAGGCCAGTACATCTAGGGCATCACTGTATTGTGATCCAG
>NW_007360331.1:434583-519180 GCF_000271585.1 Trametes versicolor FP-101664 SS1 | reverse complement strand
CATACATGACAACTTGAAGACAGAGAGACGCACCGCAGTCAGACTCATGCACATCAAACTCGACGTCGCCATCGATGGGCGTGAGACGCGTAATGTTCGTGCTGGTGAACCACTGATACAAATCACAGCCCAGTTAGCACACGGTTGACCACCACAGAAGACGGAGCGCCACGTACGATGAAGTGGCCGAACTGACGGTCGCCGAAGTTCACCTGCACGCGGCCGTTCTGGGAGTTGAAGTTCTGGCCGGCGACGAAGACCGCCTGGCGCTGCGGCGGGATCGTGATGCTGACCATCTTCGACAGCGTGCTGCTTGTCGTGCTCGAGTCGGAGACGCCGCCCCCGATACTGAGCCCTCCGACCTCGATGCCGATGTTGGCGTCCACCGTCGTGGTCTCGGACACCTCGGTAGAGCCGCCGACCATGAGGGTGACGGGTGTCGAACCACCGCCACAGCTGCGAATAGTTGCCTCGGGTTAGCAAGCGAGTGACTGGACGTAGAGAGTGACGCACTTGAGCTGGGGATCGCCGACAACAACGAACTTGCGGACGCTAGGGTTCGCAATGGGGCTGTCCTGTGATCAGGCTCATCGTGAGCCCGTGCAGTCATTGGGTGTAAATATTGACATCACGTACAAGGGTGCAACGATCCGCGCTCTCGAATTTGCTCGAGCCAGGGCCTCCAGGGCAGGAGTCGAACAGGTCCTGGTCATTGAAGTCCTGGCGCGGGTAGTGCTGCGGGAAGGCAAGTGCGTAGCTGAGAACGGAGAGAACGATGAAGGAAGTGGCGAACATGGTGAACTTGAGATAGGAAGGCGACCGCACGCAGTGCAATGAGCTGGAAGGAAAGTGAAAGAGGGGTGAGACTCGCAGAGTGCTGAGGATCTCAGTGATTTCTATGTCCCCTTTATACTTCGCATAGTGTAGCTCATGGGCTACGCGAACCGCTGTTATCGGCTTGCGTGGGACCAGGATCTCACATAGTTGTCCTCCGGCATTTTTGGTTGTAGTGGCGGAAGAAACGGCAGAGCCTCCGCCCACGGCTGCTGCCCGTTGCGAGGTGTTGCAAGTCGTCGATACGGGATGCGAGGCCAGTACATCTAGGGCGATCACTGTATTGTGATCCAGCGAACGCCGTCTGAATGCCAAGTCTAACCTTGCAGGCCTAGAGGAACACAATGAGCGGTGCCCAGACGCAGGGCGGCGTGATACGGCACAACCTGTTGGAAAGTCGAGATGGGCTACAAATTGGGGGTGCTTGATAATGTGGTGGGAACAGCTGCCTGAACAGTCTGTGGGTAGCTTGGACATGTGGCGTAGATCCGGTAGGCAATGCTCCAGCAGCTGGCGAGATAGGTACGGTGTCAGAGCAGCATCGGTAGCGCGAGAACTCACAAATGACGCACCGGCATAGAGCTGTGGTGATGCGGAACACGCCAGGCTCGCAGTGGCCTGATAACTTAATGCCCGCAGCCAAAGTTCAACTAGTCTCCCCTTTCTATCTCTCGCGGATTGAACGCGTATACTCAATACCTCTCCGGTCACCAACGCCATGAGCGAGGCCGTCGAGCTCAAAGCCGACGTTGGCGTCGATTGTCGTCTTCGTTGACACTGTCTTCTCGCCGCCGAGGGTGACGGTGATCGGGTCCGTGCCGCCTCCTCAACTATAGGAGAGTAAGTACGTGCGTTCCTGAGAGTGCATCCGAGTCGTGGATGCTGTGCAGGCGTCCGGGGGGCAGTCGCGCGTCAATGAATCGCCTGGCGTGTTCGACGAACACGAAGAGCGAGATGATGCCGAAGATGTCGTATGCGGATGTCATGGCGATGGTGCGGAAGCAGGCGGTTTGGAAGAATGGAGCTCAAGTGCGCAAGTGAGGCCTTCGCGGTGCGAGCTGGACCCCGGAGGGAGGAGATTACAAGGGCGGAAGATACGAGCAAGCAAGCAAAGGATGCGGGGGCCTGCTATTACATATACGCTGTGCGGACACCTCGTGTTGATTCCAAGGACCTGTGCGCTTGTATGAGTGCATATGCCGTAAGATTCAGAGCGAGGGCGATGCACGTCAGAACCCAGCGGGAATATTTGCAGAAGATGAAGGTCCAAGGACGACTTATCCACAGACGAGACGTCCGTTTACCAATACCCCTTGGGAATAGGATCTTCGGGTTTCCCAGCCCAAGTTAACTTGGATCCCTTGCGCAATGGTACACGAGCAGCGCGTTCCTAAGTTGTACAACATACGTATTCCCTGAGAGTTCGGATAAGTAAATCGTCTGTGTGCTAGCGAAGGAGTCCGAGAAGTTACTTGCCTATCACCAGAACAATGACTCCGCCGCTTTGACGGCATGCCAGTATGATTAATCCATCGGTGTCATGCAAGTTGCTTGGAGTCGCGACAGGGTTGAGTTGAACGTTGAACGACGACGAACGACTCAACGACTCGAGAAAGCCGTGCGCGGCTAAAGCTCTCTAAAAGCTCTTCCAATGCAGAACGTCACACGGCGTCACATTCTCGCGGCCAGCGCCGAGGTGACGTCATCCCTCTTCCTCAGGGCTCGAGCGCCTAGCCCTGCCAGGTATTTCGACTTCTTGGATGCTTGGAGAACTCTGGGTGAGAACGCTGTCGACCTCGACCACGATGTCGTGTGCTGCGGTAGTCGCCTCTGCACCTCGTACCTCTCCCAATGACCATGGATAGCCTAGACACCAATCCCCAGCTCACCGCGGAATTTGTCAAGTTCCTGAATGCACAACTGCAAGATTGCGGGGACCAGCTGCAACGATTGAACGAGGTAAGACTCGCTGCAGGCATGCTGGTGACGAGAGCCAGGTGTTATGGATGCAATAACATGCATGATTCCTAATATACGCCATTGAGCACTCGTTCCGGCCTGGTAGAGTGTGTACCATGCGATGCAGCTCACCGGGATCATCCTTCAACTTCCAGGAGAATGTTTCCCTCAGGCAGACCCTTCAAGAAAGCGCACCGCAACTTGGCGGCATCTCTGGCCCTACGGACGATCAGGTGCGTCATTCTTTCTCGACAAATCACGATCTTCGTACCAACCTCGAAGTGGGAAGACCATTTCTAGTCTGAACGTCGAGATAGCGACGCTGAAAGATGAGCTGGCCGCATTACAAAGAACCGCCGAGGACCATCGCAAGGATGCCGCGACGTGGCGCGAACGCCTGAGCAAGGGGCGCGCGCGCTCGGAGACGCAGCGCTCGGTGAGCCCGTTTGATGCCCATTTGTTTGATGAGTTTGTGGGGGAGGACACGGCGTCATCGGCGTTGCGGAAGCGCGCGAGGGAGGAGGAGGAGGAGGCGGGGCCGTCAAAGGTGCGGAGGGTGGACGACCTGCTGAACGATGGGTGGTTTTGAAGTCGAGGGCTGGGATGGGTCAGTGGTCTTTGCGGCGTTGTGTGCATGCGCTGACGTTTGGGAGAGCAGGAGCCCGGCGACGCATCTGAATGTACAGTCAAATGTATATGTATCTCTTGTGACTGCCCGCCTTGCGTCGTATGGCTTGAGCTCGACGGCTATCTCTTCACGGCAGGCTCTGGCTAGTCTCGCGCCCCGCACAGGGAGGTATCCATATAGGGAGCAGGGCGCCTCGCGGAGCCCAATCCCAGCGGGAGGTATATATACGAGGTGCGGCGCCTTTTCCCTCCTCACACTCGACCATCGCCACCTCCCTCCGTTTAGCCACCACAACCCGACTACCCAAACACCCAACCGCCATGACCACTACTACCACGGCCCCCTCGCCCATCCCCCTCGCCCCTGCTACCATTATCGAGATGGCCGCTCTGAGCCCAGCTGATACCGCCGTGGTTATGCCCTGCCACCGGCCCATTCACGACAACGACAGTAGCACTTGTCAATCATTCAACTGTCTAGGGCGTGGCCCCGAGGACCTGACACACGACGACCCGACGACTCCGCTCTTCGAACGCCTCGACGTGCTGGATGAACTGGAGAACACTCCTGCGATTGAGAAGGAGCGGCGCGAGGTCAGGAACCGGTTGATTGTAATGGTGGCCTGGGTACGTCCCTTCGCGACCCGCTCGTGGGCTGTTCCGGGCGCGATTCTGACGGCGCATGCATTATAGTGTGCGGGGCCTGAATACTGGGAGGGGTATTGGCGTGCGATGGGGTTTCCGTGCGCTCCGAGGCCTCCTCCTGAGGGGGTGCAAAGCCTCGCGGATATGGATTATAAATATGATGAAGACGAGAACATGGACGCCGCTCCAGCGGAAGGGGCTTCGACGCTAAGCGAGGGGGAAGTCGGCTTGAATATCCGCGCTATGGAGGTCGAACCCCTGGACGAAGAAGACTCGGCCAAAGTGGAGGCGATGCTGGAGTGCGTCGCGGGTGGGAAAGACGAGTGAAGGAAGCATGTGGAGCTGGAAGATACCTTGGGGGTTGGATGTATAGTTCACGGACTCGGGAGGATATGGTTTCCGTTTGTTTCTGTACAAGACTGGCGGTCATGGACTCGGACGTTGTATGATACTGGCACCGATCAAGACTACTTGTAATTCTATTCAGCACCCTACGACCAGAGACCTCTCTACATTGTACAGACCGTATCATCCGTGGCTAAGTTCGTTCGTGTTGCTCGACGCGTCGATACGCGACGCGTGCATAGGCCACATGATCGCGGTTAAGCCTGGGAATTTCCGTCCGTCCCGGCAAGCCGCGCGGCAACGAATTCTCTTTGTCTTCCCGGCCATTGTCGTCCACTCTCATGCGCCCAATGGACGCTATGTTCCCTTATCAGGTAATGTGTATTCTACCTAGCGTCTCGCTCTAAAGCGAGCGTTCAATTCACGAGAGTCCGAGGTGGGGCGGAAACTTGAACAGCGGTGGACAAAGTGGCGCTGGAAGATTTAGCCACACCATGCGCCGCTATTGTCGTCGTTATCCCACCTACTCACTGATGATTTTGAAAGCTCCTATCCCAGCCACAATGGCATGTCGCGGTGCGCTGAAACGGTACACTTGGGAGTAGTATAAAACGCGCTCCATTGAATGTCGCGAACCTAGACGCCGTAACGACCTTTCGTTCTCCTTCAGTGCGTTCCCGTAAGGATTGAAGGCAGCAAACGACTGCACCGTGTCTTTGGCGAGGTCAGTGCCCATATATACTCGTCTTCACTCACCTTCAGCACACCACAACTATCCTTCACACATGATGCCTTCCCGCGATCGGAAAACCGGCCGTTTTCGGGCAGCAGCCCGTCGTTCCCACAAGCCCCAGAGCCGTGCCAAACCGCAGGATGAAGGGGAGGAGAACACCGAGGAGACGCGCCGGGACACCGTTCAAAACGGGAAGCCCAACGACACGAAGAGGAAGACCTCGGAGGCACAGCAGCGACAGGGCCCGGATAGCAAGCGGCGAGAGACTACAGCGGATCAAGACTCGAATGCGTTGATCAACTCATTCCAGGTCGCTCAACACGCCAGAGAAACGTCCCCGGGTCCGTCGACACGTCCCATACAGCCAATTATGCTTGGAAAATGGGCTGAAGCAACGCCCTTCGATCCTCCAAAGGACGACCGGTCAGGCCTTTCTATCCAGCACCGCCGAGCCGTTCAGCGTAACCTACAAACTGCTTCTCAAGCGCCGATGCCTCGAACATCGACTTCCTCGCTATCAATGGCACTGGGCGGTCCGGCGTACCATCAGCAGACCACACAGCGCGGTACCTCAGAGCAGGCAGCACCGACCTGGTCGGCTTCGAAGTACCCCGGAGGCATCACGCCCCCGTTCCCGACCTCGACCAACCAGCTCGAAGCAACGCACGTAAGTTCCTTGCCCAGAGAGCCACAGCCCAACCCTTTCCTATCGCAGCCCGTGGCAAGCACGTACCGGCATGCATCGCCGCGGCGGACTTCCGAACAGGAGGAGCACATGATGGAGAGGCAGCGCATGCTCCGCCAGCGGAACGTCGACAGGGACGACCCGCGACTCCGGCAGACGGTGGTCGACGCCCCTGTCCCGTTCTTGGCGTCGCCTACGCAAAGGGTGGCAAGCAACAGCCGCGGCCTGACTCAGGCTGGCAGGTTCGCAGCGCCTTCAGCGGGGGCAGGGGCGTACGGAGAAAATAAGCCCACTCCGTCTGGGGTTCTTCGGCAAAGGGCAAACCTTGCCCCAGTAAACCCCGTCCGGAAGCCCGGTTATCTGCCTCCGCGGATCGCGGGCTCTGAAAAGTAAGATTTGTTCTTATCTATATCTCCTCCACCCCGCTCACTTTGTATGTGTGGTAGTCGGCGCTCAAGCCTAGGGAGTGCGGTGCGCCTCGTGCAGTTTCAAGAAGGCACAACGAGGGACACGAATGGCCAGCAGTCCGGATCGAGGGAGACGTTGTGGCCTGGAGAACCTCCGGCCTCCATGGCGCAGCCATTGACCGAAGCACCATACTCCTTAGGCGGCGGGTCAGGATGGCTGAACGAGCTACGCCGTCGCGAAGCTGCCGCGCGAGAGATGCAATGGGACAGGACGCCACTTGCAAGCACTTCTGCTTCTGCAAGAGCCTCGAGCACGGGCACGCAGAATGGTGAAAGCGCTGGCGGGTCTGTGCAAGGGTGGACTCATGGGACCGGTACCACAGTCGCGAACACGGCACACGGGGACGATTTTGAGGACTTCACGAACGCGCTGATTGAGTATGAGCAGACAAGCGGGAAAACAGTTTCGCCCGGAGGACTTCAGTACTCGAGCGCCATGGCGCAGCCACTGCCCTCATCCTCGTACTTCGCCCGGTCGGACGCGGGTTCACCGTCGAGCGACGCAGGCACTTACACAGACGCCACACAAGAGAAGCAATGGGCTGACACGCCAGACGCAAGCTTCACTTCCGCCCTGGCGAGCTCAAACAACGTCGCACCGCCACTGGACGCCCACATGTCGGCACCCTCGTCTTCGTCCTTGGACCCAAGCCAGAGCTTGGGCACCGAAATCACACTCGACGCGGTCCAAGAAGCATTCGCGCGCAGAAGGGCGTGGCAGCCGGAAGCGGACATGTTCGCGGGCCACTGCTGGCTAGGATTTGTAGGGGAGGATGGGTTCATCCGCTCGTTCGACCCTCCACGGCCTTGCGACGGCACGTGCGAGAGTCATCGTATCCTGAAGCAGGGGCTGGGAGAATACCGTTGATCTGCTGTCGCATGCACTTTTGAGCCGTTGATAATTCGCTGTCGTCGTCTTCAAGTTGCTGGTAATTCGCTCTCGCTGTCGTCGCTTTCAAGCAGAAGTTGTTGATGTAGTACGCGTGGGGAAGTGCTCACTGGCTTGATGCACCTACCCTGGACCTCAATGTAAATAGAACAAATACATATACACTATCATCCACGAAAACCTACACCTCTGGCAGCCGCAGCGTCGGGTTCGGAGGCACATCAGACGGTGCGTGTACTCTCACGTACCGTTCGGTTCGTCCTCCCGTGAGGCCGGAGACAAAGGGGCCGCGATGAGTTTCCATGCCACTACTGGGAAATGACATGGAATTATTCTGTCAGAGGAATAATACCCGCCCCTCCCGGTCCCGGGTCGCTGCGACCCAGCGCGCCTGGTGCCCCCAACGCACTTGACGCGACGCGTGTTTAAGCCACGTGATCGTGGCCACACTATCGTTCTCGGGAATTCCCGTCCGCCTACACGGCGCCTGTGCGCTGAGCTCTTTGTCTCCGACCAACATGGTCTCCGAGAGCGTCTGGGGGGCGCATGCGTATTCTCTCTGGGAAGTGTTGCCAAGCCCACCGTGGACATATGTTTGACCCACAAGGCTCTGCTGGAGGTACTAGTTGCTGCCCTGGCGAAAACTCCGGTAGACAAAGTGACTCTGCGACGCTCTGGCAACGCCATGCTCCGCTATTGTCATCGTGGTCACTGCGTATCCGCCGACGCGCTCCAAGGTCCTTTTCCCGATTCTCGCTACAATAATGGCTCGCTGGCTGCTCGACACGGCGTACAGAGACGCGGTATAAAACACGCAGTCGATTGTCGCGAACCTTTGGCGGCCTTTCGTTCTTCGTCCGACATGTTTCCTTAAAGATTGAACTTGGTAGACGGCAGCACAGTGTGCTGGAAGGCGGTACGTGCTCATATATACCCGCTTACACTGATCTTCAGCGCGCCACAGTTACCTTTGACCATGTTGCCAAATGATGAGGAGAAGAAGACTCCGAAGTCGAAGGAAGGCCAACGCAGAAGACCGGGCGGTAAGAAGGGCAAGAAGACAGCAGTGAAGCCGGAACCAAGTGCATCCCCGAGCTTGTCCAGTGCTGCTGAGGAATTGCCGCAGCCCCCTGCTCGATACTTCCCGACTCCAAGGAATGCGTCTGCGGGTCCATCAACACGACCGGTGAAGCTGGACGCGTACGAAGAACCTGGTCCATCGACGCGACCTGTGAAGACGGAAGCGTACGAGGGACCGCAGGCTGCTCCCTTGCTCTTCCTACCGGAGGGCGCGCCCTCGAGTTCTCTCCAGCATCCCAACGTAGCTGCCGCTCTACATGCTCCACAGATTTCCCGTAATGCTCCCCATAACGCACCAAGCTCTCAAGCTACGACTTTCACGCAACCACAGCTCACGCTCACGCCACACGCCCCTCCAACGCACACCATGCAGCAACTCATGTATCTTGCCAATCTCCCTGCACCCGCAGGACCGCCCCGACCGCCGTCGCAGCCCCTCTCACCTCTCCCGCTCCCACCGCTGCTGAACTGGCCCTCCTTCGGGCAACAACGGAGGCTCGAAGAGCTGCACCGCCGACCGCCTGATCTCCCGCCCCCGCCTGTCCCTTTCTTGCTTCGCCCTCCTCAGGCTCCACCACAGTTCACAGGTGTTCCCCGGCCGAGGCCGTTGCCGCGCGCGGTGCTCCCGCTAACTCGCCTGCAGAGGGAGCATGCCGCTCAGATGCGCAGGTTACGTATGCAGAAGGCTGGCATGGGAATGGGGCCCCCGCCGGTGCCGGGCACGCGAGGCCAATCTGCAGGCAGCAACAACTTCAACGGGAATAACAGCAGCATGATTGGTCTAATGCCAGCACCGCCCAGCACGGGTGTAGGTGCTCACGCGCAAGGGCAGCTTGGCCCCATCCCGCCCTGGGGGTCGGGACAGACTGCGCGCGGGGTCTACAACTCCGCTGCAACAGCATCCGCGCACTCTCGCACTCCTGCAAATTGGCCTGCAGTCGGCACGCGCCCCGGGGATGGCGACGCCGCCGCGGCTGCTCGGTACGCCACTGTCCTGCCCACGTCCAATCCTCTCATCTTCTTACTTCACCCATACTGTATTATGTAGGTGGGCCGCGGCGAATGCGCGGTACTCCGAGCACGAAAGGAGAATGGTAATGCGTACGCACACGCAGAGTTACATGGCGCCGCTGCCGGCAGGACTCCCTTACTCCATGGCACGGCCGTCTTTTCACGCGCCGTACTTTCCCGGGGGCGCAGGACCGCCGCCGACTCGGAGCGGGGTAGGCATGCATGGTCCATCTGCTATACAAGGAACTCGGGGGGTGAGAGCACCAGTCACGCACGCACCTGCTCCCGCGGGCGCGACGCCCCCTGTACCATATCAAGCTCCTCAATTGCCGGTCGCAGGCCCAAGCAACGTCGCCCCGCCGCAGAACGCCCGTACAGTGCCGGAACCCCCGTCGGCAGGCCCGAGCACGATGCCGGAACCCCCTGCTACAAACATAAGCTCGATCAGGGATCCCGAAAGAATCGCGTTCGAAGAGGCGGTCGAGCGCAGAAGGAATTGGAATCCGGAAGCCGACATGTTCGCGGGCCACTGCTGGTATGGGTATATGGGGGAGGACGGGTTCATCCACCCGTTCTACCCTCCACGGCCTTGCGACGGCCAGTGCGAGCATCACCGTGTCCTCAAGAACGGTCTGGGGGGGAATTAGTGGTTTGCTGTGGTCGCTTTCGCTTTAGAGCTGTTGATGATCCGTCGTTGTCGTTTTCGAGTTGTTGATGATCTGCTCTCGCTATCGTCGCTTTCGAGTTGTTGTTTTTGACAGAGTACGTGTGGGGTCGGAGCCCACTGGCTTGGCGCGCCTTCCCGGAACGCGGTTGTACAACACGTTGAATATACACATATACACTATCATACAGTGAAACTGACAAGTCCGATGCCCTCCACACGCCTGCTCCTACACATCTTGCGATGCTCACGTATTCCCGCCGTTGGTAGAAGGTGAAGTTGGGCTCCGGGACGCGGAGATGCCACTACGGCTCGCCTGGCATGTGTAAGTTGATTAGCAAGGTTATGTGTGCTACTGGAGTAGAGGATCGGGACCTCACCAAGTAGTACTGAACACCGCACAACCGCATCACCTCGTTCACGTTCCTCTCGCGAGAGTTTGAGACGATTGCGTCGGTGTGGCCATACTCGTGAAGAAGCCATACGGCGTCCTGTTCTGTGGGGAGACGCATGCGTGTTGAAGATTCAGGATGCCGTTGTTAGGTACAAGGCGCCTGAGGCGTACCTGTCATGTCGAACAACTGTCCGAGCGTCACAGGGAACTTCTCGCTGACGACGCCGTTCGGGGTGACCAGCGGGAACAGCTTCAACGCCGGGTTCATCGGGAGGGTAGAATTGTGCGCGATGCTTTCCCTGAGAGGCAGCGAAAACGAAGGGAACATGATGAGATTGCTTGGTGATATTTGCATATATAGACGCGGTATTTACGAATTGTGCAGCTCGGCCTCGAGTCGTGCGAGCTCCTCCTTGTGACTCCTCATCTCCTCCTGCAGGGCCTCTGGGAGCTGGAGTGGGAGCTGCTCGCGGACTTGCTCCTGGACGAGGTCGTCGATATTCTCCAAGACGCCGGCCTCGACTGAGAAAGGATGCTATGAGCGTCCGGCACCTCACGAATCTCTGAAGAGCCGGACGAACCGATCTGCGCGAAGCTCGCAACGAGTTCCTCCTCAAAGACTTGTCGTATAAGCTCTGTGGGGACGTGTATAAGCGTTAGTGTCCACTTTCAAAGTTGACCTGGGGACTAATTCGACGCACCGTTTATCTCTTCCACCTCCGCCGCCTGCTTCTCTTTCGAAGCCTTCAACTGCTGAGCGACCCTGCACCGTGCGGCTCAACGTTGGTCACGTTGCTAGATCATATCCACTAAAGGAGCTCGTACCCGCGGAGTTCTTGATTGAAGTGCTCTTCCGCATCTCTCTTTAAGTCCTGCATGGACCCTTGAGTTAAGGATTCAAGAGTCTCCTACAGCATATGGTATCAGTATCGACTGCATTCGCGAACACCGCACTTAGGAGACCCACCCTGAGATTGGTCAAAGACTGATTGACATTTGTAATCACATTAGCGGGAGCGGGGGGTTGATTGGACGTGGAGGCCATCGCGACGAGAGGACGAATGATTGTTGGCTAAATGAAGTCTCTGGTGCGGAGGGGCCGGTGGGCGAGATGAACTAGCACAGATAGACGATAGCTCCCCAGCTTCAGAGAGATATAGTCAGCTGCGGTACACGTCCTGCGGCAAGGTGGCATATAGAAGGGGAACCTACCGGTATCTATACACGAACCGCTGGTGTGGACATCACCGCCACCGGGCGGTTGCGCTGCGGTAGCTGGTCCTCTCACGCACCACGAGCACCTATTAGTCGCCGGGCGCATGCCGTCGGTGGATTTAGTTCGAGAGAAGCTTATGCCTGACGGGGGAGAGGGCCGCGGGATGCCGAGCTTCAGAACGCGGGGAACCTAGGCATAGCGCGCTCGTCAATCATTCAGACGCCCGGAATATCTGACGCCTCGATGCAGCGGAGCTCATGCGCACACCGCTCTTACGAATAGTGTGACACGCAGCATCTCCGTTCGCGACTCATATGAAATGGTGACAAATCCTCGCGCGGGCTTCGTCGGCTTCACGCCGCTGGAGTGCGATTCTGAACTGCGGGCGAGCGGGTCCCAGCGGCTTCGGTCGGCAAACCTGGGGCATCATATAAGCCATAATTCCTGCGCGAGGAGAACGACGTACATCTATCTTCGCAGCATCAGTACCGTCTGTCACCAGCAAAAAAACGACGATGTCTGCCTCAGCACCCACGCTCAACTACTACCACGTTTACGCGCAAGACCTGCCGAACGCCCAGCGGGCGAAGCATACTGAGGCGCATCTAGTGCAGAACACGCCCCTGATTCAAAGTGGGGTCATCAGTGAGTAGCACATCCCGTTTCGCTGTTCTTCTCAGGTATTTTGGATCGCGCTACCCGGGGCTTTATATATGTCCTAACGCACTGCTGAGAGGCGCACGAGATGACCTGTGATACCGCGACGGTCTGAGCGACTGCGACGGGTTAGAGAAGTAGACACTTACTTTATTCTTTCTAGGGGCCGGGGGCGGGCTGTTGCGCCCCGAATCCAACTCGTCGGATCCCGACGCACGGCAGAACATTGTCGGCTCTTTCATCATCATCCAAGCCGAGAGCATGGAGGCTGTATGGGAGATACTCAACAAGGAGATTTTCTACACGTCCGGCGAAGTGGTATGCAGTGTCTTTTATCGCCATCCGTATCCTGGAATGACTGACGCGGCGGGCGCTGGCGTAGTGGGATCGCGAAAAACTCTCCGTGGTGCCCGTGTACGTGCCCTTCAAGGAGGCGAAGTTTGAGTAGGGCAGAGGGTGCATGTATGATATCCTGGATGTGAAGAGTCGGTGTTAGTCATGCATAGATCTGGAGAAAGCGAACGTTGATATTAAAACTCACGAAGCTTCACCCGACGCGTGATGAGAGAATGCTTCGAGACCACGGTTGAGACATGCGTGAAGAGGCTTGTCAAAGTGGTTCATGGTTTCTAACAACGTGTGGAATTGAATTTTACAGCGTGGTCTCGTTGTCTTTCCTTCCTTCCCAAGACGCATATGCAGCGCCTTCGGGTTTAAATTTGGTTAGGTTTGTCAAAGACGAGCTAGAAGTAATCCCGTGTATTGCTGCTCCGATTATTTGACACGAAGTTTCGGTTTGATACGTACCCAAAATGTCGAGAGAGATAGACGGTGGTAGATAGACCGAGTTATTTACATCCTCATGGAAAGAGAGAGAGCCGTAATCGCGCATGTGCCATGCTGCCCGACCATTACGGGCGCTTCCTCTCCGGGATACACCGGGCGTGCGTGTGAAGTGGTTCGGCTATCATAGCGCTCTTCTTCACAACACGAGGTTCCCAAACTCTCGCTGATCTTGCTTGAATTCTGACCACGAACTCTCCAAAGACGCCCCTCCTGTGTTTAAGAGAGCTTAGCCGTGGAATCTCTACTGTGGCGCATGCTTGGCCCTTGCGAGTCTGCGGATGGCGAACGTGACCACTGGCACCCCGAGTGGGACCCCGCATGCAGAGTGGCTTGGAATAGCCCTCCGACACCATCTGTCTCTCTTTCTTCCCCTCTCAAATCGTTTGCGCCAACCTGGCCTATATATCGCGCTCAAGCATGGCCTTGGAGGAAACCTCGCACTTGCTTGCAAAAATCAATGAGAAACTTGACAATATAGAGCGCTCGCAGGCGTTGTCCGACGCTGGGCATACGGCAAGAGCCAAGTTATCTTCACACACATCAAGCCGTGCTGAATTTGAAACCACAGACATATCTACGCACCAGGATGAACTCACTCGAACGGTTGCCGTCTGGGGCTAGGCGCGTGCAGCGAAATTCGGAGAACGAGATGCGTAACGTACGTTCATTACCTCTCCAAGATCCACTCAGGGGTACCAACCGTTTTTCTCAGAAAATTTTGATGATGAAAGCAGAATGCGACAACCACCAACGCACCTTGCATCAGCTCGGGGCGACCGTCACGTCCGCCAAAGAGTACGCGGAAAGATGTAAAACCGAGCGTGATGAGATCGCGGCAGCCATGAGGCGCTACAACCCAGAAGTGATTCATCGACAGGAGGAGCTACACCTTTCTGCTGAGGTGGCAGTCCGTCATAATCCTCTCGTCGGGAAAAAATCCAAGCAGCCGGCAAACATCCGGGATATTGTGCGGCAGGAGCTGTCATATCTGGTCCCGCTGAAGCCGCCGAAGAAAAAAGACGGGGTCGCGAAGGTGAGCACATATCTTTGTCGGACCCAAGTCGCTGCTGATCGCGAATGCCTCTCCAGCTGCTCGAGTTCCAGAAGTGGCTAACGGGGCGCACTATCTTCCCCGCGGCTATAGAAGGTGCAGAGGGCGCTGCGGTAGTCTCCAAAGACACCAGCCGCCTAAATTTCAACATAGTGAGCCACACTCAGCTCCCTACCTCCCGGCCGCTAATACGTATCATATAGGATGACGCCCGTCTCTGGTGAGCCTATCCGCAATCCTGTTCTCGATGATCCATTTGCTAACATCCTTCAGCCAAGACCCTGTCCTTTTCATCCACGACCGCCTCTTCTGGTGCACGCTCCCTGAGCAGCACGGCCTCCTCGTCTGCCCGGAGTTCCAGTACGGTCCGAGCCTCGCGTACTCGGGCGATATCTGGACGAAGATCGCCGAATGGCGCGCGTGCGTGGAGCAGAAACGCGAGGTGTTCTACGAGCGCGACGGACTTGTGCACTATGCGGGGACGTACATCTGCCACTCCGGTCCCTCCTCGCTGCAGCTCAAGGAGCTCGGCAAACTCAAGACCGAGGTGAGCCTTCCCGTGCCGCGCATGTACGCATTGTGCGCTGACTCGCAGCATGCGTAGATCCTGGTCAGGGCGATCGCGCGGGAAACACGGAAAGCCAAAAAGAACAAGAAAGCCGAGCGCGAGCTGGTGACGATCGAGCAGCTCTATCGCGAGGGCGCCCTCACTGTGCACGTCCTAGGGCTCGAGCGCATCGGCTTCAACAGTGCGCTCTACACCCGCCTCGCGTCGCGCTACCGCAAATCCCAGCCGGCTATACCGCGCGCGCCCATCGTCCCTGTACAGAACAACGATCTTCCGGAACCCTACTACGAGGCTGACGATCTTCCGGAGCCGTACTACGAGGATGACGATATGCCGGAACCGTACCACGAGGAGGATGATCTCCATGAACCGTACTACGGGGCCCCGCCGGTACAGCCCGCTCCCATGGCAGACCGCAACCACTGGTACTACGGTGCCCAGCAGGTCCCAGTCGCTCCCGTCCCAGGCCCTAGCCACGCGCCCTACGTGGCTCCCCCGACGGCGCCTGTCGCGGGCCCCAGTCGCGTGCAATACGCGGCTGCGCCTAGAGCGCCCATCGCGAGTAACCTCATCCCGCCGCCGTCCTACATTGCGAACATCGCACAGAAGTGGCCGAAGCGCGCGCGCGAGGACGATGGGTTTGACCGGCTCGAACGGGCTGCGAAGTACGGCCGGGCGTCGTCGTCGGACTATGGCAGGGAGAACGACGAGGGGTACCTCTTCCACCTGGGGAGCAATTACTATCGGGATACGCTGGGGGATGATGATTACTAGTGAACGACTCGGACGCGGCGAACTCGACTTGATTGGTACGTTCTTTTTCGCGATCGACTTGCACGTCCGATGCAGAGGCTCACAATCGTGCATCAACTCCCCTTGTAGCTCCTCGACACCCTAAACTTTACAATAACATCAAACCTATACTATCGCGACCCAATTGCTTCAAGCCTTAGTACGGCACTTAGGTCTACGTGCTAGTTCATAACTTATCGTCTACTTATGTTCGCGCCCGCCACATGTATCCCTCGAAGCCCCGTATCAATTACGCTCTCATTTGAGACCTCACGCGCAGTTTTCACAACTCGCATTTGGTTGCTCGGTGAACGTTAAAAAAACGACCGACGGCGCTCGATCTAGAAGCGCGAACTTTTCGGCGCTTATGTGGACGATGGGCGCGAGAGACGCGCTCGCCTGGCTTCTCCTACCCCCACTCTCCTGCTACCACCATGTTCCGCGCTCTACCAATAAGACCCACTTCGTCTCTGCGAAATGCTTCACAGAAGTCTGGCTTCTCACAAACCCGTGCAATGTCTGCCGCGCCGCCACGCCACAAGTTCATCGTGTACGCGCCCGACATGACCGACGAAGGCGCGCTGCAGCGGCGGCTCAGCGTGCGCCCTGCGCACCTGCAGCGCGCGAAGGAGGAGATCGCGAAGGGTGTTATCAGTACGTTTCTCTCCTGCCAGCGCGCGTCGCAGCCGCTGGGGTTGACACTGGAGTAGAGGTGGCGGGCGCGATGCTCACGCCCGCGTCGATCGCGTCGCCCGACGCTGAGAAGGAGATGGTCGGGTCGGTGTTTATCTGCGAGGCGGAGAGCTTGGACGCGGTGCGCGAGCTTATGGAGAGTGATGTATACCATACGGCCGGCGTGGTAAGTGTCTTTAGCTTGGGTGTTCCAAGCGATGCTGGGCTGAACGGCAGATCCGCCTTCAGTGGGATAAGGAGAAGATGGTTATCCTGCCGATTGCGCTAGCCACAGAACTTCCCTGAAGACACGATATTTGAGGCCGCCACATAAATTCGCGGTCAGATGGTTTTATACCTTGCGAGCCGAAAGGGCGCAATACCTCTGGCGGAGACTTGCATAACGCGTTTTGCTGCGTCTATCCTATCCCTCGTAATGCTTTAGGGGCGCGTGCGGCGATGTATCACACCTGAGTGCTATGCGCAATTCATGTCTTCCCCGATCTTTCAAACTGGTCGGCGGCCTGCGTGTGATCGAGTATGATCGAGTACTTGTATTGCGAGATACTAAAATACTGGAGGCGTCTGGTAACTATGAGGCCACGGAATGCTACAAAACAAGACAAAAAGAAATACAAAACGGATGCATCACATCTCGGAGGACGCCTCAAACAATACAACGGATCCGCCCAGTCTGTAGACAACAAGAGTTCCTCGCACCCGCTAACGCTCGGAGGACTTCAAATGCACGTACATACAGTCTCATTCTCTCACGTACCGGAAGCATCTCCACAACCCCATACCCACACTGCTCTCTCTCTCCCCTTCCAGAAACATAACGAGTACGAGGAACACCGTCCACCCCCGGCCGTTTGCGCCTCCTGAGGCACATCGGCAGGGCTGGCTGATGCAGCACGCAGGCATGGAAGAGGATCACCGCCCGCGCCAGCAACTTGAAGTTGTCCCCCCAAACTGCCCTTCGCAGCTCGGAGGTAAGAGCCAGTGCGCCAGTCCCGACTCGACCTGCCTGGACTGACGACGTTCTGCGCTAGACTCAGATATCGACAGTCGCGGCATGTCATTCCTCGAGGGTGCAATAGCCTGGCGCATGTTCATGCGTGTGGCGGCGTGCGACCGAGCCTTGCCAGATGCGAGCTCCGCAAGGATGACAGCGGCCTCGCTGCGGGGCGAGAATCCGGGCTGCGGAGGCATGGGCAAGTCCGCTCCACGGGCTGTAGGTGCAAACGCAGAGCCTTGAGGTGCGCTCCAGCTCCCTTGATATGTAAAAGCCATCTCCGGCGCTGCGGGAGGGTCGAAGTAGAAGGACCGTGGAGGTGTCCAGCCAAAAGTGAGAGGAAGCGCTGGTGGCGTAATCCAGTCGAGTCCCGACAAGTCGCCCAGAGACTTGTATGCAGCGCTCATAGATGAGGAGAGCAATGGTACGGGGCGGGAGTCTCGGATTCCGCCAGGGAAGTAGCTGGTACAGGAGGCCCGGGAGTCCTCGAACACGCCGCCGTAAGGGTGACCCCCGAGACTCGTGAACGTGGGCGGCAGAGGGTCGGGGAGAAGACACTGGTCGTGAATGAGGCGACACAGTTGCACGAAGCGATCGACTGCGCGCGGGTCGGCCTCGTCGAAAATCCGCGAAACGGTCCTGGGAGTCAGCGCCTCCAGCAGTGGCGCCACGCTGTCCGCTGGAGGCGAGTCGACCAGCCACTGAGGGCGCATGTTGTACGAATACCACGGCGTAGGCGCTAATATAAGAGGCGTAGGCTCTGCTATGAGAGGCGCAGGCTCCACTATAAGAGGAGACCGGTCGATGTCGGGGGAGGGAGAGGGAGAGGGAGAGACATGACCGCAGGGCGGCTGAAAACCTTCCTCGTCGTCATAGCCACACGCCGCGAGGAGGGCCTTTGTGAGGGGGACGAGGCCCCTGGCCAGAGAGTGCGCTATGAGATCGTCACACATCAGCTCACAACTCGGTGAAAAGCTGTAAGATCCCGTAACATGTGGGTAGCCCCTCGGCCACCCCGTAGCGGCTTTCCGACCCCTTCCAGCTGTGGCGGTGGCGACTCCGTGCCCGCCACCGGATGAGGATGGCAGACAAGAGGAAAGAGGGATGTCCTCGGAGGAGCCAGACGCAGAGACTCTGGGTTCTAGCCCGGGTAGCAGGTGGACCTTGGAGGCGAGAGCGTCGAGAGCCGGGGACTCCGTGAGCGTTTGCGGGACGTCTTGGTGCTCTTCGGTCTCCCGCTTGCGCGGCCGCTTCTTCGGAGGCGGCTGGGACTGTACATCAGGTTCCTGCTCCGAGTTTCGCTGTCGTCGCTTCGTCGCCTGCCCGTCGTGGTCCTCCCTGCGTGGCACTGAGTCGCCTTGAGGGCGAGCAGCGGGCTTGGGCGCACGCCTGGCCTTCCGCGTGACATGACGGCTCGGTAAAAAGGTGTGTGGGCTCTCAATGACGATGGCGAAGCCTGGTGTGTCGGGTGTACCGCGCGACTTCGAGGCGGTTGATCGTTTCTTAGAGGGGGTGGCCTTTGGTCTGGTCATGGAAAGACTGCGATGAGTGGTTGTTCGATGTAGAGAAATGAGAAACCGGTTGGGTGTGTAGAGATGAGGCGAGGATTTACCGGTCGGGTCCTACTATGTTGCATTTGTGGCGGTTGCTTGTGGAAGCCATGCGGCAGCAAAAGGCATGGCAGGCGCATCCCAGAACCCTGTACACGTACAGCCTAGTGAATGGTATGTGGACGCCGGCGAAAGAAGCACATGTAGCGTAAGCCTAGACGGAAAATGATGTGCTGCGAGGAAGACTAGGGTCGTGTTTCCGGCGCAGTTCAGCAACACGAAGGGTCAGCGACGGGGACCTGCCTCATGAAGCAAGGGGGTTCCTAGACTGAGATTTATGTCAGCGGGGCGATGAGGGGTGGGAGTTCCATGGCGCACAGCTTATCAGAGGAACACCCCAGCAGCGCGTGAGTCGACTGAGGTCAGAACCTTCTGTGGAGTCACGGCACGACGACTATCCCGGACTCGGAAGGAGCGTATGGAGAGTAGGCGGCGCTGAAGTTAGCGCCAACATCGACATCTCAACATCTAGGAATTGGGGAGTGTGATGTCAATTGTATTGCGGTAGGTGCCGGGCGCTGGCCATGTTCCTAGGACAAATGCGTGGGTGATATCAGTGAAAGGCACTGTCGTGAGAGCCGTGACTCACTGGTTACGACTTGAACCGCGTAGTAGTGGCTGTTCACTCATGGGAAGGTGGGTTCTCTTTCTACCGAAACATACGGCGTCCTCAGTGAAGGAAGTCAGAATCATAATTTTCACTCTGCTTCCGACAGTGGACCCTTACCTATGTTCATGTACATGCCATTCTGCAATTTGATGTCTCATTATTAGATAGAGAATACCTTCGTTCTCGCCCCAATGTACATGTCGACACGTTAGCCATTCGGAACGCAGCAGAAGGTGGACAGACAAGTTGGCGGCATCACGGCAAAAACAAGCGCCCTTGCCACGCTGTGGTGATGCACCGACAAACAAGGCCAATCAACTCCACGTGCCGAAACTCTCAGGCTCAGGCTGGCTCAGGCTTGTCTTCTGATTCGCTGACACTCGAAGCCCCCGCCGTCTCAAACCCTTCTCAGTGACGTTAGTACTATGCCCAGAATTCCAGGCATCGTATTGACCCCGCACCTTGTGAACGTCGAGGATACTCAAGTTGTCCTCATCTCATTCGCATCGGCAGATACGAACGTCGATATCTGGCGCGCGGATTACAGACGGCGCTCGTGAGAGCCACGCGCGAATGAATACAAGACGCTTCGCGAAAATACAAAAGGTGACTGGTAACCACGAGGCAACGAGACGCTACAAGAGAGAGAACATAATGAACATAACACGTCTCGCGATACAACCGAAACAATACAAAGGGACTGTCCAGACGACTGAAGACAATAAGAACACATCGCGACCGCTAACGGCGGCCGCAACAAGAATCGAAATCCGCGTATATAGAGTGCCGTTCGTCCTCAACACTGCAACTTTTCCGCAGATCTACTACCCTCCCACAGTACTGCTTCCCGCTCTGGCCGGAAGGCCGCAAGAAGTACGGGTGGTAACGCCTGCTGCGAATGCAGCCTGCGAGCATCGCAGGGCGTACCCCTCCACAGCCTCGTAGTCAAGGTAAGTTCCAGTACGCCAAAGACGACTCGGTTTGTCCTCGCTGACGATATCCTTGTGACCCTCCCGCGCTGGCAAGGCCAGACATCGGCGCTGGCGGCAAGTCATTTCGGGGTGTGGCGGACTGCCCTGTGGGAAGCGTGTCCTCTTGCCATCTAACGACGCCGTGCGCAGGCCCATGACCGAGCCCAACATGGGCGGAAGCGGCATATGCACGGGGAGAAGACGAGTTGGAATTATGCGAGGCAGCCGTTGATGTGCGCGTGGAGGAACCGCCATCTGCAATGGAGGCGGACGCCACATTACTCGCAGGTGCGTCCCAGTTTCTAGGTCTTGCGATAGCCATCGTCTCCGAGAGAGAAGGCCACTGAGGGGCCGTCTGAGGGTAAAACGATGGCGGGGGTGGCGCAACGAAATTCGCTGCAATGTTCCCCGACCGACGCGTCCTTGGGCGCGGAGGTGGAGACATAGCGAGCTCCAAGCGATGCCTATAGTAAGCGGCAGCTCCTCCGACGGGGCCGTGTGGGTGCCCGTCAGAAATCGCGGCGGCAGATGATTGGGGGATCGTTACCGAAGAGCCCGTTGTGCCGAAGGTCCTCATTCGCCTAAGACGGTCATCTTCGAACTGAGCGAGAAACCTGGCGTACGCCGCCTGAGAATTCTCAAGAGGAATGAAGGACCCGTTGTAGGGATCGGAGAGAGGGCTGATCCCGCTGGTGGGCTGCGACATCGTCGCGAGATGCAGTGGTGGCGACATGCTCCCCGATGAGGACGTGTCGACGCCCGGCGCCCACGGCGTGTCAGGCCATTGACTGGCAGCACTGACCGTATACGCACCCTGTCCCGTCGGGATGAGAGCGTTGGAGTAAGGGGACGCGGAAGAGGAGGCGGTCCATGGCGAATGCGAATCCTCGCCACCAAACGTGGAATGAGCCAGAGACGGAGTCACCGATCCTAGGCCAAGTCGACTCTCCTGCGTCTGTGACGTCCCGGCGGCACTCGGCTGGAATGAGCTAGTGGCTGCGAGATGGGAACCAAGAGAGGCTGGGGTTGTCGCCGTGATATAGGG
The DNA here is from genome assembly GCF_000271585.1 of Trametes versicolor FP-101664 SS1. Classification (NCBI taxonomy): domain Eukaryota; kingdom Fungi; phylum Basidiomycota; class Agaricomycetes; order Polyporales; family Polyporaceae; genus Trametes; species Trametes versicolor. The sequence goes on along the minus strand of NW_007360331.1, from coordinate 497,794 downwards.
AGCTCCTGCAGGGACCACACCCGACCCATGGTCTTCGAGAAACCTCTCGCCCTCTGGCGGTGGCGGCGTGAGGTGAATTTCGCGGTCGTGTAAGATATCCGGCCGAGACGTTGGAAACGTTTTCACCTCCTCCCGCCACTGCAAGCGGCGCTTTCTCTCGTCCCTGCATTTGGGTTTGAGCTTCTGCTTCTGCACAAGCGACCTGCCACCCCGCGGGAACGCCTGGCGAGGGTGGGCCGTCGTAACCAGAGCTTGATTGGCACTCGGCGAGGGTGCGATACCACTGCCGCCGGACGCCTGAAGGTTGCTGCCGCTAGGGGCTGCATCCTGGCGCTGGGCGGGGGCGACGGGGTCGCCGGTGCGATCGACAGGTTCTCGTTGGGGAGACTTGCACTTCGACCGCTTGTTCGACGTCGGACTGGCCTCGCGCTGCTCGTAGTCAGAGAACTTCCGCTTGCGCGACATGACGAGGCAGAGAAGACGACGACTGAGATGTGTATGGTAAGACTGGGGGTAAGACGAGTGTGAGCTCGATGACGGTTCAAGAAGACATACGACCTGAGGGATCTGTGGAGGCTCTCTGTTGGGAGCCTACGTACGCTCGGCCGCAGAGCGCACCGCGGGCGCGTCCTAGAACCCAAATGTCGCACAGCCCAGGAACTGCTAAGTGGGTGCCCTAGGAGCAGAACACATGTTCTGCTGTTTATTCCGGACTGATTTGACTTGAGGCGAATGTGGTGTTTCTAGCGGAACTCAAGATCGCGGGGGAACTAGCTGACCTGCCGCAAAGAGACATGAGGGGCTGCGCTGATCCAATTCGGCGTGGGCGGGGCGGTGGAGAGTGGGAATATGGCAGCGTACACAGGCTTATCGTGGGGGGCCGCCCATGTGCGAAGCCAAGTCCGGAGCATCGCAGAGTCACGACAAGTCAGGGCCTTCAGATCTCAGAGCGGCGATGTGAGCATTCCGAATGGGAGGGGCTATTTGGGAAGCACTTAAGCCGCCAGATCTGCGCTCGCATTCACATCTCGTCATCCGGAACCCAGGAAACGGGATGCCCACTGGGGCAGCCCTTCCAGGGACGCATGCCACGTTCCTAGAGCGTGTTCGTATGTCAGGTGGAGGCAGCGTGAGAGAAAACAGCTCACAAGCATGGGCTTACCGAATATCCTGTGCACGGCATAATCGTGGAAAGCACAGGGGAAAAGGCGGTGGTGTCCTTCGTTCGGCCTGAGGGTTCGAAAGTACCCTAGTCATGTTGAGGTGCCGGAAATTGCGAGTACTCGGACTCGGAGTAGAGGATAAGAACTCCCCAGCAGTGTTCAGCGCTCCGCATAGTCTGCGTCCGCTGTCCGTGTGAGGCGCCAGTGTGTTGCCGTCACTGTCGAGTGTGATCCTGGCTAGTGAACGATGCGGCAGAGTACGAGGTCGTCCTCAGCCCTTGATGCGGCAAAAAAGATGCCGCCATAAGCCTATAACTTGAGAGTATTTTGCGGAACCCAGCTCTTGCGATATCCGTCGTCGTCGTCGCGGACGACGAAGACAGGCGCTTCCTCCAGCGCTCCTCCAGCCACGCGTCCTGCGGCGATACACCAACAAACAAAGCCAAGCACTGCCGCGGGCCGCCGCACCAACTTCCATCTGGACTTGTCTTCTCCGTTCACCCATTTCCGCATATCGTCGCAGCCATATGCTCGTAACTCTACAATCAGATCCCCCTATGGCCTTTTTCAGCTCGAAGTCAGGTCAGAGGCTGGGATATCTGAATATTCACTGGTGGACCTAGAAGTTCACAGCGCCTAGGAATTACGCATCGAACCTGTGCTCGCCTGTGCTCGCAGGAACGCTTCCTTCGCCATGTTTGGGAAAGTTTTTCCGAGTCGTTTGCAGCTCATGATCATACAAACTGACTTGGTCTGGTTCGGCCAAGCTATCGAGGGGGTTTCAGGCGTGAAAGCGCCTTTCTCTCATAGTGGCAAGCAAGGCGTTTGTCCACATTGCTGTTGAACAACGGTGTTTCTGGAGCCACTACAACAATGTCATGCGCGTATATAAACGTTGCGGGCGTGCAGCGGAGGGACACAAAAGTATTTCGTGACAAGCTTTGCCTGTGTTCTGCAGACACCGCATGCGCCATCCTTCCAAACGCACGAGAACGCCACGCCGCACTGAAGACCTATGTTCCAGCTGCCTCCCACCTCCATACGCCGGCATGTGTCTTGCCTATCCCGATCTACACCTCATCATAGCCATATTCGACGCCCCTGGCAGCAGGTACGTCGATCCAGTGCTTCCGTGACCTACGTAGCTCATGTGTTCTTCCCTGCAGCTCTTTTCTGGATTCATATCAGTCGCTGCGAGACAGTCAATGGGGTGCACTCTAGTGCACCCCTTCGCCACTTTTTCCAGACGCGAGTCAGTGAGTGATGATCCGAGCGTAGCACGCATTCGATAGAGCTGATCTAGCTTTACTCGCGCAGAATTCTGCTCCGGCGCCTTTATGATTAACGGCGGAGCTGAGTCGTTAATAGCACGGGAGCCGGGGATTGTGTTACAGACCTTGGGGTCCAACAGCACAGAGCTGTATGGCCCTTATCACCTATTCTTTCATCTGTGCTTGGGTCAAGTGTTCCACCATCACCACCCGTGCACACTGCAGGTAAGTACAGCCCCATTCTGTAACTGTTCCAGCTCCAGTGAAGCCCTGACTGACATGATGGCTACAGGGTGCGATACCTCCGCCGTTGTGTTGTTAAACTGAGTGGACATTCCGCCAAGCGCTCTCGGGCACTCATGCAAAATTGCCCTTCTTGGATTCCCCTTCACGCAGAATCCTGCACGCTCATGGGACGAGGCGTTGAGGAGGTCATAGGTGCAAGACAGCGCCTCGATCCGTCGACCTTCGTAATCCGATATTTGTCTTCGTGCTTGTAGAAGTCCATAACATTGCCTTATACAATGAACCTCTTTATGATGCTGTACGCCGCCTTCGTGTGTTAGCAATAACGATACGACGCTCATTCACAACGAACATCCCCTGCCGGCTTGAAGCAACGGTACTATATCCTTGATAGCGTACCCAGGGAGGCATCCCGTATATCACAGATAATGGTACATGATGGTATACTTCGACTACTTCCTCTTCATGTTTGGTGATGGCTGCACCTTGTGGCGCCTTCAAGAAAGCAGCTTGGGCGAGACGAACGGCCGGATGACCGTCTTCTCCTTGTCCCACTGGAAGTACCCGCTCGCTTAGATGATGTACAAGCCTGCAAAAGACTCTACGCACGACGTTCCCTGTCCAGTATACGTCTTCCTCGATCATCTTCTTCGCGTCCTCGTAGGTATCGCACTCGAGGATCATGAAAGATCCAATCATCTTCTTCTCCACGTCCGGCTTGTCGAGGGCGTCATTCGGAGACAACATGGCACCTCCGACCTCTGTGCCACATCCACCGATAAGCGAACTCGACATGTTCCTCACAGTATGATCCACGTACTCATAGACGGGTTCTTCGCCGCCGTGTCCAGGTGCGTCTGGCGCACCGCCAGCCGGCGCTGGACGGCCTCCTCGTCGGTGTAGTCGGGCGCGTAGATCGAGAACAGCGGCATATGTCCTATGACAAAAAGACAAGGATGTAGAGCAGAACAAAGACAGGAAACCGACGTGTATTTCAGGAAATCCTTCGGCCGCCGTGGACGGTCCGCTCGAAGTCAGAAGGGGCGAGCGAGAGCATGTCGAAGTCCAGAGCGATCAAGAGATTAGATAGACGCCAGCCCCTACACGCTAAAGTGCCCGAGCCAGTCCGCGCCGCGCTCTTGGTCAGCGCGAGCTCGCTGTCTTCCACGACGACCACGACCATGCACGCGACGTCCTCAAATCATCTCCTGCGCTCGTTTATTTCTTCGCCCGCACGATGCGTGCGTAGTGTGCCGTCGCTTGCGTGGAGGCAGTCGTCGTCGCAAGCTGCTGCCCCGGTGTCGTCATTGTCATCTGCTCGTCCCCCATCTTACCGAGCAGGGCATGCACCACGCCGGACGTTCGTGTCGACATCCTCTGCACGCGCTGTACACGCACAACAACCCCCAGCACACCGTGCGGAACTCGTCTCGTACCCTTCACCCTCATCACTACAACAAGAGGACGCGGACGAGGACGAGCCGGATGTCGAGTTCATACCGCCAGAGGAGGCGGCCTTGGAGTTGACTGATAGGGCTGCTGAGGTGAGCGACATGTTATAGCATGCGTATAACACTATTCTGACATCTATCAGCGATTACGAGATGTCGCTCAACGAGAAGGAAACACTGCAGCCGCTCTACGGATCGCAGTAGAGAGCGGGGGGTGCCATGGGTACCAGTACAAGATCGACCTTGCGAAGAGCAAGGAGCTGGACGACTAGTGCGTACTGCTCTCTCGTTTCGCAGTCTTCGCAGTGACTATATGCACGCAACAGCCACTTCTCCCATCCCCGTATCAAGCCTTCGAATGTCTATGTCGACGCCGTGTCCATGACGCTGCTGAAAGGCTCGACGATAGACTTCGCCACAGAGCTTATTGGGAGCAGTTTCAGGGTGGTGGATAATCCACAGGTACGCCCGAGTCTACTTCGGTGGCTGTATGCGCTTATTTGCGCGAGCCTCTCACGAAATGACATACTCATGCTTCTCGTAGGCGAAGGGCAATGGCTGCGGCTGCGGCGTCAGCTGGGAGCTCAACCTTTGAGACGCTCTTAGGCCATCTAGGCGAGCGCATGGCTCGCATGGCTTACGGACAGATCTAGAAGATGACAGTATGCGTACATGTACCAGGTATAATACACCCACACCACCTTACTCTACACACATTGCCATCCTTCGTTGGCTTCGCATCCCACCGCGCGCGGAGAAGCACAAAACTCGGACGTATCTTTCAGGCGGTGAGTTCGATACACTCGGAAGCTCGGTCCTGTGAACCCACTGAAGCTTCATCCACGGACATCTAATGCATCTGCAGGCTCCACTGAAACTATGTGCTCTTCTCATTCTGGCTACTTCTTGTTCGACCCCTCAGGCCTGTGAACCCAGCTATACAGTCTCTGTGGTCCTTTCGGCCTTTCACTATGGATCTGGCGCTGCAACTGTGATCTATTCCTCAACTTGTGCTCGTTCAGCCGACCCCTACTGGATATTCCCCCTCCCGATGAGGACCGGCACAATGGACACCTTCTCCGTATCCCACTGTGCGTTCGGACGATTATGAGACTTCAACCGGGGCTGTAGTTCGCAAGTGAAAGTACGCACCACACCGTTTTCCCAATACGGGTCCACTTTCAACAGTTCCCAGATTTGCTCGGTGCTGTCCGTTTGGACGATCGCCCACGATCCCCGAACGTGCGCCACTGCGTTAGCGTCCGTGGAGACAACATCCGGTGAGAGTTGTGCTCCCGCCGCCCCTGTCCCGCATCGGCTATAGCAGAACGCATATAGCGAGGTCGTGTGAGTACGTACGGATAACGCCGCTTTGGATAAGGGCACCCTGTTGGTGTCCCGCGTTGTTCGCCTTGAGCGCTTCAATGGAGTCCGCCAGGTGAGGGATCGTGATGAGGAAGTAGTTCTTCGCCGACATTGATGTTGATAGACGTGCGGTAGCTAAGATGAGGGGTGGAGGTGATGTTCTACTACACTACCTTCCTGAGCTCGCCTTTATAGGTACGGCCGCCGTCTCTATGCAACATCAGAATCGGCCCCCTTCGTGGCTGAGTAATCGTAGCGCGCCGGGGTGGAAGCCAAGCAACCTCGGTCAGTACCTATCGACTGACCAAGCCTTCGGCGCGCTGACGATACTGATCAGTGTGCATAATACAGCGCCCTTGGATACTCTGTGTATGGCAGAATCTCTCACACTACCACCTCGCGTGGAAGCAAGTCCGTCGCCGAGGCTACACGTGGAGCAAACTGGAAGGCCGCAACGCTGCCCGGTCGCGATGGTCGCGATCCTCCTGCCTATCAGACGATCCAACCGCACGCCCTTACTACGGAATCTGAAGACGCATGGCGTAAAGATACATTTTAGGAGAATGTTCAGCACGTGGAAACGACATAGGCGAGGCACATATGCTACATAGTGTCAGGTGAGCGCATCATAAGACGAATAGGTCCAGGCAATGTCCAGGCAATATTTTAACGACATCAGAGCGCAAATCCAGCCGACCTGCATGCGGGGCACAGGTCCTGAATGTACCATGCTGCCAAGTGCCGTCAGTTACGCGTACACCCGCAGCTTTTTGGGGGACTCACGTTCTGCCCGTTCGGGCTCCTGGCGTCTGCACGAGGAGTGAGCGACGCGCTTCCATAATCGAGAGAAGACTGGGCTTACCCTTGGTAGCAGGTTTGTGCGCATCGTGGCCCTGTGCATGTATTGGGGTGCATCGGACTGAGCTTGCAGTTGGGGGCGCGACACTGGATCTGTAAAATGGCTAACGTTAGCCTCTGCGGGGGCGCCCAGTAATCGTATTCCGACTAACCGGGACCCACTGGAATGCGGCAGTAAGGTGAGCACTCCGACAATATGAATGAAAAGCGGTGCAGCTCACGTCTATGGCGTTGTGGTGGCTAGTGGCTCTATACTCAGCGACGCCCACGCGATGCCGTCAGAATGGCAAGAGACGTACCACAGATATACACGCTGCTCCCTGTTGTTCGGACCAGCTAAGCGAGCGGGCAATATGGGCCGGAGAGATGACTCACATGCGTTTCCAGCACATATCGATGGGGGTTCGCTCGGAAGATGTTCGCTTTTTGTGAGGAGGGGAGTTGTGGCTCGAGAGACGATGGGGACCGTGGCTGGCTTCACAGAGCCATCCTCTTATACCGCCAGGTACGCCGTCTTCGCATTGCGGATGTGCACTCGGCGTTGTCGACGCTCATTTTTCACAAGCGCTGTCTTCACCGGACCATGAACGTGTCGTGTGCGACGCGCCCATCGGTGTGGCGTTTAACCAAAGCGAGCCATGGTAAGTCTTCCGTTTAGACGCTTCCGGGGCCCACTACCCATCAAAGCTTGCACCTCCGTGCAGCGGAATGCTAGAGCGCAGCCTGCGTCTCACTGGCCGATTGCAGTTTCTCTGGTCGGACGTACGCCTTGGTTGGCGTCATGAGTACCGCTGCAGCTCCTGCACCAAACGGCCGTCTCCTTGGACCCTAACTGCTCGTACATCGAAGGCGGTCGCACAGAATCCGGACATTTGACGAGTCAGTAAATCCAAGTATATCCACCCCTTCTTCGCATCAGTCCCTGAACCATATCTCTCCAGGTCGTGCGACGAGAATGTGGAACGGCTCTTACCCGTTTTGTGCTACACACCGTCTACCCTGACCTATGGACTGCTTCTGCCCTTCGTTCATTTCGCCTCTGGGCACGTCAGATACACTCAACATACGCGGGAAGGGGAGAGGGTACGCCACGTTCTCTCAGGCATACGTCACCTCAAACAAGGCCGACTGGCGCTACAGACGACAATTCGTTGACAGGCCTTTGCGGAGTCGCACTGCCAGACCCACATTTACCGCCCAATACCATCGGCGAGCGACGAGCCCGAACCCCTATGTCAATGTGAGCACACACTCAGACGCGTGTCTCCGCGCCCGGCTTGCATCTACTATCCGGCCATCGTCGGTCGTGTCTGACTGTTCCGTCGCTCGGTCCCATTAGTCGTGACCCCGCCAGCACGCTAAGCTGCAAAAGACAGGTACCACTATAGTTGCCGGGATGAAGCTTCGGGACTACTAATATCGATAAAGCTCATAGATTGCCTATGCACATGGATGCAGCCCAGAAGCGCCCTCTTGGCGTACCTCAAGGTCACCCGCGATTCGTATACCTCCGCCGGCGGGCCATGGGGCTTCTATCCATCCGCACGCCCGACAATGACGCTCCGCAAGGTCCTGCATGGTGCGCACAAATCGATTAGGGCAACGTTTTTGGCTTCTCCCTTGTGCTCTGCTCTGCGATCAAGGAGACCGATCCGGACTACAGCCAACCAGCCTCACGGCTTGGGCGCAATTGCCCTCATTCGTTTCATCCTGACCGGAGCGTCAGTTCCGCACCCGAACCGCCCGCACAACCGACTCCGCTCGCTTACACGGACGAGGCTCGCCGCAGGAAGTTACGAAACCATCCTGGGAGGAGGCTCTCAGTACGGCGCAAGGCTGAAACGCTACTCTTCGCCACAGTGTGTTTTGTGGCTCTGCCGTAAAGCCATGCGCGTCTCCTCTCGGAGGTCCAGCCATGGTTGGTTTGTGTGCCGCAAGCGTCATGAGGTGCTTGAGCTTACATCCTATACATGGCGCGGCGTTGTTCGTTTGAAAGAGGTGTGTAGCGGGACGACTATATACCTGTCTGCTCTTCTACTACGTGCATATCCATCTAACTAGTCAAATCATAGCGATCAAAGCCCCCTTGAAGGACGGGGTTGCTCTAGGAGTCATCGCGCATCTCCGCCAAAGTATGGCCACGACTGCAAGCCCCTGTGACCGGACAACCAGCGCAAATTATAGCCGGTGCGCTGTGCGTTCCGCTCCGCGCTCGGCGTGCATTAATGTGCACGCACGTACCCCGTCATCTAGTGCCGCATGCAAAACGCGCCGCGGACCGTGCACGCCCCGCCCGAGTAACAAAGTGCCCGGAGGCGGCCAGGTCGCTGCTGATGTTATCGCGCAGCGTTTGATCGAGGAAACGTGCAGCACGGTGAGCCCCTATCGCGAAAATGCGTTTCATATGGCCCAGGTGAGTGGCTTGGACAACGAGTGCGGCCGAGCCCCCATGCGCTGGTCAAGTCCGCCGGAGGTTAGCGCGCGCATGGCCTCTGAGAAGGCATGCACGCGTTACTTCATCGCTCCTGCGTGGTGGCTTTCATCATACCTGAATGCCGTCGTCCGCGCCAAGCCCCTGGACGTACGCATGTTCTACCCGTTCATTTCGTGGGCTACGCCTTTTCCTCGCCTCCACACTTCTACACCGCGTACCCCCGCATCCACTGATGCGCTGCGGATTCATATGATTGCAGCGATGTGGACTGGTGAGCTTGGCAAGCAAAGGCGGACCCGTAACTGCGACAGAGGTGCGTCTCGTCTGACTACCTGGGACCCTTTGCTAAGTTCATATCCTCTTCCCTTCACGCGTAGCTGTCGGAGTCGAAACAAAGGCGGGTAGACGATTTCATATGGCCCCGGGATGCTGTAATCCGGTGCGTAGATCTCGATATTCTTCGTGCCTTCGGACGCCAGGTCTGCTCGCTGTTGACATATCCGGTATCTGCAGTCGAAGCTGCATGTATTGTCAACCAGAATGCACCTTCTCAGGGAGAGGGCATGTGTTCTATGCTCGCATACCGAGTGTGTTGTAATCATTGTGACTACCCCTAATCGATGCGTAGTTTTACTATTTTGCAATCTGGTCATACGACTGAGGGGCCGCCTTCACCTCGCCGTCACGGATAGAGCCAAGTCTCCGTCGTTGCACGCAGATGCTAGATGTCCTGTTGTGAGAAGCCTACAGTTCGAGAACTTATGCCACCATCTAACCGAATAACTGTGCGCCCGTACGATATACCGACCAGCATAAGGGAATATCACCCAGTCGTAGGCGCCTCGGAGACCGCGCAAGAAGTCCTTGAACGGTTCGCGTCGTTGGTCTCCCGCAGCCGGAATGCGGTCCTAGTTCACACCTTTGTAAGCCGTCAGCGAGCTTCTACACGGGCGGACGAACACCGCTAGCTCCGGTCGGCAATCCTGGGGCACATACATATAAGCCACGTACGTCGCCCAAGGTGAGAGACGTGCACCTGTGCTCACCATAGTCTCAGCCTCTCTCGTGACACGAATAAAACAATGTCTGCCCTGCCCGTGCTTAACTTGTACCACGTTTACGCCCAAGACAAGCCCGGCGCGCAGCGTGCGAAGCACAAAGCACAGCACCTTGCGCAGAATACGCCCCACATGCAGAGCGGGTTTATCCGTAAGTACCGCAGTACCCAGGTTCACTTCACTCGAGCACTGTGGAACGTGTATGACTGCCTGCGGTGTCCGAGTGACGATGACATCTTCGACGTATGCAAACAACTATAACTTACACAGTTTCTCAGGGGTCGGAGGCGGGCTTCTGCCCACCGATGTCAAGTCGACCGATCCCGGCGCTGAGGAAAAGATCGTCGGCTCGTTCATCGTCGTCAAAGCCGAGAGCATCGACGTTGTATGGGACACACTCAAGAAGGACATCTTCTACACTTCCGGCGAGGTGGTACGTGGCGATATTTCTTGGCTTCCGCGAAGGCGTGGAAGGGAGGACTGATATGGGCGTTGTCACGACAGTGGGACCTCGATAAAGTATGCGTCACGCCGGTGTTCGTTCCTTTCAAGGAGGCCAAGTTAGCCTAGGGAGAGAAGATGACGGATGTACAACAGCACACCTGAAGCGCAACTATCAGCTATGTATTCAGACTAGCCAATCTCAGAAGACCATACGAGAACAGAATATTTAGTTACCGTGGAGGGCATGACGCGCGCGATCGCGCAGAGAACGCTTCCTCGCCTCTCAGTCCGCGTCAGTGAAAATGCTGCCCGGGCCAAAGTCCGGTTTCCCACCCAGCGACCCAAGGATGTCCCCGATGTAGTTACTGGCCTTGATCCCTGCCTCGAATCGTGTATGCCACTCCGACACGATCCCCGTCACGATCGGTACGCCCGCTGCGGCGATGTTCTTCAGCGAAATCTCGAACCCGGGCGAGTTCGAGTGCAGAGCCTCCCCTGCGGTCTGTCCCGGGTACTGTCTGTCGAAGTTGGATCCGGTCCGCATGCTGATGACGCGGGCAAAGTCGACGAGCGCCGCGCGAGCGCCGCGCACGAGTGCCTCCAAGATCGCGTTGTCCTCCTGCTGCGACGTGCAGTACGCCCCCGTGCCGTTCGTGAGCATCGTCGTCGCGCTCTCGAACGCCTCCCCCAGCATCTTGCCCGACCAATACACGTCGGAAGTGGCGGTGTCACAGGCGATGACGGACGGGGGCGCGGCGCCAGCGGCGTACTCAGAGTCTTTGGCGAAGTTCACGCGGTACTGCTGCGCCCGCTTGTCGTCCGCGAGGGTACCCTTTCTCGCGAGCGCAATCGCGAGCTGACGGAGGTCGTCGTTGAGCTCGAAGACCTCTGTGCCATAGATGTCCTGAGGGTATATACCGGGGAAGGTGGTGCCTTGTGCGAAGTAGCCAGAGGAGAAGTTGGCCGGCATCTCGCGCGCGTCGATCTCGCGCTGCAGCGCAACTTGGACGGCATAGCGCGCAAAGCCGACGCTGCCGAGGGTGCCCTGCTTCGGGTTGATGCCTGCTATACCGGCGATGAGGAAGTACGTGCGCTTGAGATCGAAGGCGGGTGAGAGGACGAGGGCAGTGATTGTAGACGCGGCGTTGATCTCGGACTCGCCGGTGACGGCCTGGCAGACAGATCCGTCGCTAGTGCAGTGGGCTTGTGGAAAGAGTGGAGAGAAGCCGGGGACGGTGATATTCTGCTCGAGCAAGTTGAACTCCGGGATACCGTGCCAGACAGCCTCTTCCGGCGTAAACTGGGTGTGTAACATGAGAGAACCGTACCGGGAAAGGAGACCCTAAACTCACTGCGTCAATGATGAATACCTTTGGTACAATTGTGGTTGCCCCCACACCGAACGGAGCTTGGGAGGCCGCGACGGTCGAACAGAAGGCCATAACAAATACAAGGGAGGACGTGAGCGCCTTCATGATTAACCTACGAAGAACAGGCAGATTCAGTTGCCTGGTAGATACTTGCACGTGTAGCGGCCGTCACTTACCTGCAGAGGGTTGGAAGGTCCGTATGTGGTGTACTAAGATGGGGGTAAGTGGGATGAGAGGAAGGGGCGGGTCGAGTTGCACAGCGTTCTGGTCCCGTCACAGTGGACGACTTATAGCGACGAGATGATCCTGACGGTAAGCAAGGTGGGAGCTGCATCATTCCTGTAAGCGAAGAACAATCGAGCCAAGAGTTGGTATACGGGAATAGACCGCCAAAAATGCGAGTAATGTCCTGCAGCAATGGATGAAATTGGCACTTATCTTGTCTGATACTGTTGCCAAGAGAAGAGGTCGTCCTAACAGTTACATGCTTTCCATATGTGCACACACAACCTGCCAGTAGCCGAGCACAAACAAATGAACGAGAAAAACTGCGCACGGAGGAAATCTCCTTGTCCGGAGCGGGTGAATGGAACACCAGGTCGACGTCGGTCGTAGGTATGTTCATTCTGTGACTCAACGCACGAAACACGTGTATAAGTAGTATGTGTCTGCTGTGTGCTTCATCAGTGTCACTCATCAGGATATTATACGCGTAGTTCGCACCTATATAATGGCTATCTGCCAATAGAGAGGGCGATGGAAAAGAATGAGACGTCTTGACAGGCGTCTTGAGCCCGAACAGCAGGCTGGTATGATGTGACGTGGTGTTACTGTTACATGACCGATGTGTGACGTCACGCTTAACGAGGGCACCACGAGTAAAACCATTTCGGAGTGAGGAGGGGTTCACGTCTAATGTTCGTTGTAAACTCCATAGACCATACATATACATCCATAGGACACCGCTTTTGGAGACAGCCCACAAGGAGACAGCAAAGGAGCGACGCGAAGCATAAGACAAAACACAGGACTAACCAACAACCAAACAAGCGGCGAGGCGGGTATGCGGATACGGTACGGGGGGTAATAGCGAGCAGCGCGAGTATGTACGATAGAGGGGCTGTTTTCGCGCATGCGAAAACGGGGAGAGGGGGACGGTGTACGGTGGGTGTATGGACGTATGTATGTACGATGTGTATGGGGCGATGTATGCTACGGGGTTTTATTGAGTGCAGTTAATGGCGGTGGGCGCGAGAGCACGAAAGCCAAAGGATACATATGATGACGAGCGAGTAGAGTACGATGCAGCCAGGCAGAAAACCAAGGACTCGGCCCGCATGTGCGGGCGAGGGTAGAAAAACAGAAGAAGGGGTGGAACCAGAATAGCTTAAAACATAAGCGCACCTCCGGCGCCCCCGCGTGGGGAGGCACCGCGCATTTTACCGGGCTGGAATGGCGCATAGACGGACGGACAGCAAAACGGGCGGACGGCGGGGCCTAGCAGACCTCGACCTCCCACTCGCCGCCTTCCTTGCCCTTGCCGGGCATCCCGCGTAACGCGATGCGCACCCTGCGGCGACCGGCGCTCTGTGCACCTGGGCTTCCTGCGCGCGACATTCCGCTCCCGACGCTCCCGTACTCGCTGCCGAGGTCGAACTCGTACTCGTTCGGCATCTGCGATGGCGACGGCGCACTTGGGTAGTACGCAGTCGTCGGTGATGACATCGAAGGCGAAGACGAAGCAGAGAACGCGGACTGGGACGAGGGAGGGTAGGCCAAATCGAACGACGTAGGCTGCAGGCTCTGCGAGTCGAAGCCAAAGTCGTTTGCGCCGATGCCGAGGAACGGACCGAGGTCGTCTTGCGCGTCGTGCCACATAGCCATGTCTTCCTCTTGCTCCTTGAACTGCACGCTATCGCTGCCGTTGTCCGAGGCCGGGGAGGAAGTCGAGGTACCGGGAGGGTGGATGCGAACGCGAATGCGACCGTCCTTGGCCGCACTAGCATCGAACGAAATGTCCAGACCGCTCAAGCCGAGCTTCTCCGCGTCGAGATCGACAAACTCGAGTTTCTTGAATTCGGGCCCGGAGCGCTCCTCGGAGGGCAGAGTCGAAGGGGACAGGTCAAGATCCATAGCACCAGAGCCAAGGCCGAAATTCCAGTCGTAGTCGCTCATCGGGAACGTCGCCATATCCAGCGACGTAGAGTGCGAGTGCGAGTGCGACGTCGGAGGGTTGTAAGACACGCCGTTTGACATGGCGTGATGCGCGGGCAGCGAGAGGAGCGTGGGCAGAGCGCAGAGCAGAACCTAGCGAAGGTGTCAGGGCTGCGGGAACGATCGAGCGTAAGGAATATTCTCACCATCAGTCCAAAGCTTGCGCCCGACCGCTCGCCTTTGTGCGCGCGCAACGACGCCGGCAGCACAGGCTCAACAGCCTCGACCTTCACAACGTCCGCCTGCCGTGCTGGAGACGGCTCCCGCTCAGGAACGCTCGACAGCTTGGCGGCGAGCTCACGCTCGCGTTTCTGCGTCTCCGCCAACTGTCGCCGGAGCTGCTCCACTTCAGACAGAAGTCCAGTGTCGACAGGCGTGGATGCCTGCGCGCCCTGCGACTGTGGCTGCTGAGCGAGAGCCTGAAGACGGGCGTTTTCCTGCTCGAGCTCCGCAACACGGCTAGTATGGCGTGTCAGTATTATTGAATTTCTGTAGATGCAGCAGGAACAATGTGTATAGGACTCCTTTCAACAAGTTGATGTAAACCAACACGCGGCGGGACGGCGATGGCAGGCCACACTGCCTCGACGCCCGAGCGCTCCGGCGTGCAGGGAACCCGAAACCCATCAGAACGCCTCAGGCAACGCTATCCCTGAATAGAGCAGTCACAGGCGAGACTGCAGACGTCTTCTGATCATCGCTGGGAGGCCCCTGCGCTGAGCGGCGGTAGTCCCGGAAACAGGGATGGCAGGAACCAATCACAGAGCTCGCGCGGGCGCCAAACAACAGCCTCTCGCGACTTCGGTCTGCCCGTAGTCTCCCACCTCGAAAAGGACGTGCATATATGCGCATGGTTGCCCATTTCAATAGTGGAAAAGCGGGCAGTGTGGCGAAGTCGAGGGGGTGAAAAAATTACTTCGAAGGGGGAGATAAGCTGAGCTCAGGGTCTTGGTACCCACAGGTCTTCCGACGACCCAGACCAGGCGACTACCCAAGGCAATCCTGCATTCGTCGCGAACGAGTCACGCGAGGTTACGCCATAGAGGCCATCTGGAGGTCGGGAGACCTCTGGGAACCATACGTCGGCGTGAAGGAGGTGGGAGAGGAGGTAATGCGGGGCAGATAGGCAGAGGCGAAAAAGAGATATCGCAGGGAAGCGAGGACTCACATTTCCATGCACTCGAACTCCTCCCGCTTGCGCTGCCTGCTCAAAAAAGCGGCCGCGCGGTTCTTGACCAACCGAGCCTCGCGCTTGCTCAACCCGGTGACGTCCGGCGGGATGAAATCCTTCGTCGTAACGCGCTCCCCACGCGGCTTCTTCGTTGCCGACGCAGTAGTAGGGCCAACCGAAGACCGCTTGGACGGCACGACGCTTCCCTCGGACGGTGCGGGAGACCCGGCAGCGGAAAACGAGGAAGTGTGGTGCATCGGAGCGCGCTGCGGGAGCGACTGCGGCGGCGCCTGGGGGGACGACGCGGGCGTGGACGCAGGGCTGCTCATCTGTTGACTGAGGGTCGCGTCCGGCATGAAGTCGAAGACCTGGTGGGTAGGGAGGCACTGCTCGACGACTTCATCCGGAGTCATGCGACTCCTGAACGCTTTCCGGGTGTCGGGCATCGCACCAGGCATCATACCGGGTGGCGAACCCGATAGCGGTAGCGAGAAGGGGTCGTAGAGAGCAGCGAGGGCGGGGTCGCGGTCCCATGGGACCGGGAGCGAGTCGGAGATTGGGGAGGTGAGGGGCGCGTCGGCGGAGATGATGTGCGACATGTGCAGCGCGGGGAGGTGCATTGACGACATCTTCAAGACGTAGTTAAACGGTGCCGGGCGTTGAGGGTGTTGGGGACGTTGAGGACGTTGTGGGCGACGGGCGGAGGGCGACGGAGGTGGGGGTTCGGGTTCAAAAAGATAGACGGCTAAGGGGCGCGGACTTATATCGCTTCTTTGCCGCCGTACCCAGAAAGAGCACTCAGAACCTAAAGTTCGGCTACCGTTCTAAATCAACATCACCTCCTCCGCCCTCCCCCCTTTGATCCATCAACACTGCTCCTCCCTATCTTCATCTTTTTTCGAAGGCATAAAACGCACTATGTTCTGGTCATCGAACATGTTTTTCCCCGCACTGCAGCGAGTCCTCGTCGCGGCGTCATCGGCGCATACGCGCACGGTCCGTAAACACGCGTACGCGCGTAGGTCCGTGCCCTCGCGGTGTTAAAATTACGCCCGAGTCCGGGCTGCGAGACTTTGATGCCATGGCTCCCACGTTCTCACAATCCTGCGCTAATTTCTGCGCCCTTTCTCGCTCCGTCGCCAATGGCATAATCCAGGATTGCGACGAGATAGCGACTCGTGGACGCACCCGCCGCCCGCTGGGGTCCATGTCGAGGTCATCTTGCCAAACATCCTCGCGCAGCACGTCCGAGAACGCCCCGTTTGCCCGACATTCCGAGAGGCCGCGAAAAGCGTCGTCTCGCCTTTTCTGGTTCTCATGTCTCCACGCGAAGTCGCAGGAGAACCGGCGCATGGGCGGCCCATAGCCTAAAGGCTCCGCGGCCTGTGGTCACATCCTCCTGCAGTCGTGCGTCCTCCGTCCGAGTCTCCCGCGCGGAGCTTGCCCGTCTTCTCTTGCCCCCGCGCCGAGGCCCAGAAAACGCACCGCTCGCTTAACGGTCGTCGTCCTGAGTGCTGGGCAACGTACGCCGAGGGTCCCGGTGTCCGCGCGGTCGAGAGAAGGGATCGTCCCCACTCACCCAAGGTGCCTGTGCATGGGCCTCCATTCCGGGCAGGCGAAGACGGGAGGGGACGGAACGCTCTCCGCACCCGTCCTGGACGTTCTTCGCCTTCTGCCACTCTTATTGCCTCCTGGCGGGGCTGCCCCGCACTGGACGCCTGGACGATCGATGCATGCTGCCGCATTTGGGACGGATGATCTGCGCGCCTGCCACCCCCCGTTCCTTAACCTTCCTCGCCCCGTACTCCGTACAAGGCCACGCGCCCTTCTCTCGCCTTCCTCCTCCGCCAGGCCTTCTTGGCGGAATTCGACGTCTGCGAATGAGGTCAGCGTTAGCCTTCGCACAGAAGCCGAGCACGAGGACAAACCTCGGGAAAGCGTCATCTGCGCAAAGGCTATTTCCGCGCGTGGACGCCCCGCGCAAATTTGTGCGCCTTCGCTCCTCTTCCTGCTATCGCGCCTTCGGGGCGACAAACAGCTGAGCAGCGTGCCTCGCGCGTCGGTGTCAGACGGCGGGCGCGCTGCGGGCGCCCCCTCTTCTATCGCGTCGATCAGCCTTGTCCCCTTCTCCCTTGGTGCATTCCTTCTCACCGCCTACAAAAATACCCCACAAACGTCATGCTTGTCCGTCCAAGCCGCACGCGCGGCGGGGGTCACAAGCACCTCCCCGCTGCACGATGCCCGCCGTTGGTGTGAATGCGCAGCCCGTAAAGCCCACCTAACAACCTGCGAAGGATGTCATAGGGCGTGTTGAGCCAGGATCTGCAGCCTGCAGCATTGGACGTCATATCGCATGCGCAGAACAGGAGGATTCGAGTGAAGAATCACCCCGGACCTGCCCCGGGCTGAGCGTTCTCGCGTGCTCGGGCGCCAACGATCAAAGTGGACTGCGATACGCCTGTGGCGGAGCCTGGGCCGTCGAGTCTTCCGCGGAGAACGCCAGACCAGGAACGCTCCGTCTTGCCGACCGTTGTCGGCCATGCGCGCACTGCGCCGGCGTGGCACGCGCGCGGATCTGCGACACACACCTCCCCGGATAGTTCGGCGAGCGGCCCGCCCACGCTATGCGATGAAGGCAGTAAGTATGCGGCAATGCAGAGACGGACATAAGCACCAACATGAGCTCTGCACGAGGGAGCGCGGCGTTGGCGCTCTATTGCGTCAATTTGGACACATGCGATCGTGGTCGATCGCATAGTTCGAAGAGCCGGCGGGCACGTGTATACCGACCGACGGCGTGCCTGGCCAGTAGGCCACAAGTCCGAAGGTCGTCCACAAGCCCATTGCGACGGGTCGGCTGCGCATCTGGAGCTCATTTTGAATAGAGCGCACTACTCTTCACGCTCGATCGATCGTCATGTAATTGTTGCGAACGGAGATGAGGACGGTGCCGGAGGTGGTCGGCCTCGGGACGAAAGAGTCTTGCTCGGAGCTCGTCCACAGGCAGCATGGCGCAGACCGCCCAGGTATATATAGCAGGAAGCTTGCGATGCAGTCCGAGAAGGAGTCCACATCGGTCGCATGAAGGCCGGTTGATCGAGCCCATAAATTAATGTGTGGGGGTGGATGTGGTAGGATATGCGGCATTCGTGCAAGAGGTCTCGCGCATAGGGGCATCTAGAGGTATCGAAAATTAGCAAGGTAGCAATGCAGACCAGAAGCGTAGAAAAGGGCAGCTCACGCAATGAGTTCCCTAGATGAAACACTGAACATTTCGAATGTCAGTCCGTGACGCATGTGAACAAGATGGTAAAGGCACTGCACCTTACACCCATGGGAACCTTCGAGTCGACATCAACACAACAACAGGAGCATATCACTGTCGTGATCTCGATACCGGAGAACCGCGAGGACAGAAGCATACTTTCGCATCTTCTCAGAGCCACCCAACGAAAACGAAGCTGGCAACACCCAAGGGCACTAGAGCACGATGTGCGAACGACGTCCTCAAAGCTGCGAATTGCTCGATGACTGCGGACATCCATGCAAAGGATACCTATAGGCGACTCGCACTTGATTGCATCACCGGCGATATAAAACTGTGCAAGATATCTTAGCGTTGCCACGAACAAGACGAGAAAGTCAAAAACTTACCACCCGCTTCTCAGAGACCCGCAGTGATTGCTGCGGGGTCTCCAAGACTGTACCTGGCTAATGTGAGAGGTTTCCAATTATGGCACTACACTACTGCTGTCGATACATTACCCAAGCCTACTGAGTGGCCATGCGTCCCAAATTCCCCAGCTCTATGGAATGTGTACAGCTCAGGCTCTCCTGCGCGTGCGGGGCATCGATGCGTAGCCAACACGCATACCCTGTGCGCCCCTGCGGGCGCATCATGCAGGTTCGCGAACCATTCCCCTGTCTCCATTCTTACAAGCGAATGGCGGACGACCGGGAGGTGCGGCGAAGATGTCGGACGAGGTTCTCGTGAACTACGCCTGGAGCTCTTGTTCCGCCGGCGCTGCCGCAACCTCGGGTGGCGCCGATGACGGCATCGCAAGCCCACCGTGAAGGGACTCGCCTGCGGCGGCGTTGAGTTGTGCGGCCATGAGGTGCCGGAACCGCGAGTCCGCCTTGTTGACCTGTACAACATGCCCAAATATCAGTTCGTCCGCCGAAGACCTGTAGCGAATCGATGCACGCACCAACTGACGATACGTGCCCGTCTCCGTGATTTGTCCGTCTGCATCCTATTCAGCAATCACACTCTTACGAAACATCGGCGGAACGGAAACGCACCTTCGAGCACAACAATGCGCTCAGCACGTGCAATGGTGGAGAGCCGGTGCGCGACGATCAGACATGTCGTTTGCCGTGCGCGCAGGATCTTATCGATGGCGTCGTTCACCCGGTGCTCCGACGTCGCGTCGAGCGAGCTGGTCGCCTCGTCGAGCGCGAGGATCACCGGCTTCTTCAGCAGTGCTCGCGCAATTGCCAATCGCTGTCGTTGACCTCCGCTTAGACTCGCCCGACCGACTATATGCGCAACATTAAGCGACAAGCGGAGACAATTAGACCGGGTACTCACTTTCGGTGTCGAAACCATGCGGCATGCCCCAGACGAACTCGCAGTTTGCCTCTCGCGCGGCCGCCTCGATTTGTTCCCTGGTCGCATTCGGGTTCCCGTACGCGATGTTCGACGCAATAGTGCCGGTGAAGAGTATCGGGTCCTGGGGCACGACACCAATGATGTTCCGCCAAGACGAAGAATTGAACTCTCGAATATCTACATACTCGTAAGCTGCCTGCCCCGAACTACTCACACGCGGCATAGAATGCTCACCTTGCCCATCGAACGTGATTTTACCCTTAACAGGATCATAATATCTCATGAGAAGTGCGTTAATCGAGCTCTTCCCGCTACCGCTTGCGCCTCTACAGTAACAGGTCAGCGGCAAACACAAACTCCCTGCCCACAAAGCCAGCACTCACACAATAGCGACACTTTCGCCCATGGCGACCTCCAAGTTGAGGTCCTTGAGGATTTGAACATTCCGACGGCTGGGGTACTCAAACCAGACATGCTCGAAGCGAATAGGTCCACGCCGAGAGATGTCAACCTCGATACCAGCGTCGGGCGGGATCGCAGGTTGACGGTCGAGCAAATCGAAAATACGGACGCCTGCACCGATACCGCGCATGATGGACGCCTACATGCAACCCAAGAAGGAAGTCCAGCTAAATGAGCGTCCAGAAAGCAAAGGGACAGGTCACCGAGGTACTCACAAAGAACGACCTTATGAGAAAAAGTTCATTAGCATATATGCGCATGCAAAGGCGAAAGAACACCATACGTGAGCATCTGAAGACCGCTGCCGACGTATACCGTGTACAGCAGCAAACTCGTCAGGTCGCCGACCGAGATGGCGCCCTTGCTAACCAGTGTCCCACCTGTTTAAACGTTCAGTTTATGTGCCATCACATACTAGACGCACTCACCATAACCGAGGAGGGCGAGGAGGGTCACGTTCCCGCTCCAGCCGGTCGCGCCGAAGAAAATTCCGCTCGCGATGGCCTCCTTGCGTGCAAGAGTTAGGACAGTGCCAACCTTCTGGTGGAACTTCTCCTGCTCTTGACCTGCCGCGTTGAAGGCCTGTACTGTTCGCAGTGCTGACAGCGACTCTTGGGCGACCTAAGTCGGTAGAGCGTTCAGGTAAGCCCGCATGACCTTGATGAGTGTAGGGGAAGCGGACCTTGGTCATGTCTCCGAGTGCTTCTTGTGTACGGTTGGATAGCTTCTTGAGATACCGGCCATAAAATACCTACTATCGCGTCTTAGAATAGACTATATGCGTCTTCAGAACACACCACCTACCGCGCCAAGTGATACCGGGGGGACAACGGTAAGCATAAGCAATGTCAACGTTGGTGAAATGTAGAACATTGCGCCCACTAGTGCAGCGCTATTAGCATTCGGTATTTTTAGAATTGTAACTGGCAGTCTTACATCCAGCGGAAGCCATCACAATAGAACGAAGACCGTCCGAGAGGTTCTGAGTAACACTGCCGCATATAGTCAGCTCACAATGCGCGACCGCGTTGGGCCACGCATATAGCCTCTCAGTATGATTGCGTGTATGTTACTGACCTTTCACCAACGATACTAGAGTCCACACTGAGCCTGCTCAGGACGTCGCCTTCGCCCTTCTCCACGAATTCGACCTCTTGCCGTAGTGATGCCTCATACGTGCGTTCCCGCAACCGTGCGACAATCCGCTGACCTATCCCACACGCCAGTTACATGGCCATGCTTGTTTCTATCGACGCGCATACACGCACCTGATAGACGCATAAGCATAGCGCGTCCCGCATTCGCGACCGCCCCAGTGGTGAAGAGCAGCAGTAGCAGGGCTGACGCCTGCCCCAGGGATAGTCCAAACGGTATTTGCTACAGCACACCTGCGCTCAACATACGAACACGAGCGAGATCATGAGACTGAAGACTCACCGGATCCGAGGTAGTAAAGAAGTCGATGAGCTTCCCGATGGTGAACGGCACGCTCATCGAAACCGCGCTCGAGACCATGAGCAGTCCGATGGCAGTCCCAAGCGGCTTGCGCTCCGGTTTCGCTAGTGCGACGATCTTGCGGAATGATGACGCGCTCTTCGCGCTGTCCTGTGCGTCCGCTGGCACAAACCTGCTCCATATGGACTTCTTCGGGCTGGAAGGTGAGCTGGGTGGGCTGGAAGCAGGTGCAGACGGTGGTGCTGCCGAGGATGATGTGGGCGGAGACGAAGAGGCAGCGCTAGAAGGTGCAGAAGAGGTTGTCGTCGAAGAGTACCGCCGATGCGCCAGTAGCAGCCGGAGATGCAGAGCGGGAAGCGGCCGAGAAGTACATGGCGCGCTGGAGACGTGTCGGGCGAGGAGAGTGGGCGCCGACGGCCGCGGAACGACGAGGATGCGCGCACGGAGGGCGAACATCGTCGTTGGCGTCGTGTACGCTATGCTGGCGTACGTGGACGGTGATGGGTAAGAGCAGGGGTGGCTTGAGAGGAAACTCGGCAAGGCTGAACGTCACCGACGCCCGTGTGCACGTGCGCTTACGGGACTCCCACGTGAGCGATATTAGAGCGCGACGACGCGTCGCCGCTGCCGGCCGGTGCTGCTTCCGAGTCCTCTGCGAAGTTCGACGATGCCACAGTGCATGCGTGCGAAGGGGGGAATCAAATTAAAGAGCTTTAAATACAAGTTAAATCGTAAAGCAGCATCCAGAAAATTAGGGCTGATAACTTTTGGGCTACCAGGCCTCAGCTCCGAAACCGCCGTACCAGCCTTCTCACCCACCCTTCCTTCACAACCCCCTCCTCGACGACAGGGACAGGCTTCACGAACCTATGCCGTAGGCTATCGCGCCACGCAATCTCCTGAGGTTTCAGAACCCACCGTTCCGCCCCCTTCAGCATCCCCCGCTCCAACGCGCGAAGTACCAGGTTTTCCCTCTCCCATAGCCCTTCCGTCCACACCGCTAGGGGTCCCACCCTCGCAGGTCGGGCCAAATCGTCGACGCCTCCAGATGAGCTCTTCTCTGTGCTGCTATCGAAAAGATTTGGCGACGAGGGAGGAGCGCGCCGGGACATGCGATTTGCCATGACGATGTCGGTGAGCAGCCGGTCGCCGACGATGACTAGCTCTTCGTCTTTTACAGGCTTAGGAAGCGACGCGAAGTACGCGCGGATAGACTTGATGCATGCGTACGATGGTTTGAGGGATGCGTGTCGTAGCACAGGAGCGGAGAGATGGTGCGAAACTGATTCCGCCTGCACGTACGTACGAGCGGGTTCATACCTTCTCTTACAATGATTGAGAGTGGTCAGCTCACCTCAATCTCCCCGACGTCCAAATGGGAACCCGCGGTGTTGCTAACGATGAGTACGTTCCCTGGTCCAAACGTCTCTCTGCATTCCTGCCATGCCTCCTTCGAGATTGCGCAGTCTTTCATCAGCGGTGCTCCGTGCTCCTAGGGGGATTGTAGCAGTACTCACTATGATCTCTGGGACTAGCCTGTCCTCATGTGGGATTGTCTGGTGTTACGCATGAGCGGCCGTCATACCACCCGGGTTCGGTCACTAACTCACCAGGCAATTGTCCTTGTCAAACACAGCGCCACGATAGCCAGCCTTATAGAGAGCAGGAAAGTCAAGCTGGCGGATGTCTTCCTAGCGCGAATAATCAGCACCAAAGTACCTCCGCTGTCTAGTGCAATGCTGCAAGTAATCGAACGTGCTTAAGGAGAGCAACAGACCTTTCACGACGACACCCGGAACCAAGAGCCGCGGGTTGAGGAGGAGGTGGAAAGGTACAAGTATCCCAGGTAGATTGAAGGGCATTCTTGAGATGCGACGTTCAAACTTTCAGCATTTGTTTGATGCACTTGAATGCCACCGGTGTAGTTTGGGCGGGCCCCAGAACAGGTCAGGCTATTATATGCAAGTGCGGCGAACAAAGTCCAAAATGCCGAGAGAATGATACAAGCGGAGCGATAGAGTCGACGCGACAGAGCGTAAACAAGAAAAGCTCCAAGGCGCTTGCTAGCAGAGGAGCTATAACGTGACGTGTACGTGACACTTAACAGTAACGGTAACGGATTGTCGCATCATACCAACCCAGTCACGGTGGGCTGTCCTTGAAAAGCCTCGGTGTCCTATAGATGTGAGTTGTGTGCTGTCCCTTCGTCGAGTGAGGAAGAAGATTATGCTCGTCAGACACTACGGCGAGGAGAAGGTATCAGACGTGATATCACTCTGCAGTCACGGCACTGTAACACCACGTCACATCACACCAGCATCCTCAAGACGTCTGTTTCTCCTTCACCACCATCTCTGCTGGCAGAAAAACACGATATAGGTGCGAAATACGTATATAACATCTAATTTAATGACACTGAGGGGTAATACAGCACACAGATGTTTAGAAATGTGTTCCCCACGTTGATGCCCCTTTCAAACCGCCACATAATCATCGCACCTCAGCATCCACTTGCTTCGAGCAAGGAGATTTCTACCTTGCGCTCGGTCAACGGCAGGTTGTGTGTGCGCATCTTGAAGGTATGCGATTCTTAGGGCAACGCCTTTTCTTGGCGACAGTACAGTAACAGACAAGGTTCACCTTCATCCTGTCCCCCCTTGCGTTCGTAATGGCTTTCGGTTCCACCATCGCGGCCTCTCAAGCTCCGTTCGGTGTGGGGTAGCCACGATTATACCCAAAAGGTACGTATTGCACGTCGCAGCATGAGGACAGCGCGTTCCTAGAGGCGCTCGTGCGCGGTGCTCACTTTTTGGGCACGGTCCTCGGCGTATAGAGCCAGTTGCAGACGCTGACGACAGCCTCGTGTAATGCGACGTCCGCTCGAACGAGGTTGAGGAAGAGCTTTGCACCGGGATGTGCGATATCTTCGATACGCACATGAAATTCAGGAATGGGCCATTCGGGCTCTGGGTCGTGCGGCGGTGGAGGCGGCATCTCAGTGGCCAGAGAACGGGTCTGCTGAGCGGATGGACGAGCTGAGGTACGGGGTCCGGAGGCTGCTTGCACAAGTTGCAGGCCCAAATAGGCGAACCGTATCACGCTTTCCGATGGGGGGTTGCTGTGCGGGGACGTGACAGGATCACTATGCAGCGCGCGCCGGTGGCGTTCTCTCTTCCGCTCGCTCCGTGAGCACCGTCGAGGGCAGCGACTGCACGCTCATCTCTTCTCATCTGCGTCCCCTTCTGACCCAGCCAACTGACCCCTCATTTTGACTTGTCGACTTCTCTGTATGATCATGCTGTTCATCGCCAACTCTGACGTTCTCCCTAGCACGTAACGCCCAGTCCCCCGTTATAAGAGAGGGCAAAATGGAACGGTTCGTGGTCAACTGTCTCCTCACATTCCTACCTGTCTAGATGGCGAACGGTCTGCGTCGTCTCCACGCGTTTCTCACCACGTTCTCTGTCGGCGCTGCGACCGCTTGGGCGTATGGCTTCCCGGACTGTGTCAACGGCCCGCTGAAGAGCAACGCTGTCTGTGATATTACCAAGGACCCTATCACTCGAGCTACAGCGCTCATTGGCCTCTGGACTGACGAGGAGCTCACTAGCAACACAGTCAATGCATCTCCGGGTGTGCCCCGTTTAGGTCTTCCCGCCTACAACTGGTGGTCAGAAGGTTTGGTACGTATCTCGGCCTATCCATATCGTAATATACTCATTTTTATGTTTAGCACGGTGTAGCCCAAAGCCCGGGTGTGACCTTTGCACCATCCGGCAATTTTAGTCATGCGACCTCCTTCCCCCAACCCATTCTGATGGGTGCCGCATTCGACGACACACTCATTCAAGCGATCGCGACCATTGTGAGCACAGAAGGGCGCGCCTTCAACAA
The DNA here is from genome assembly GCF_000271585.1 of Trametes versicolor FP-101664 SS1. NCBI lineage: Eukaryota > Fungi > Basidiomycota > Agaricomycetes > Polyporales > Polyporaceae > Trametes > Trametes versicolor. The sequence goes on along the minus strand of NW_007360331.1, from coordinate 472,326 downwards.
TGCCGGCCGCGCTGGTCTCGATTACTGGACGCCCAATATCAATCGTGAGTCCTCTATCCTCCTCTCCGCTGTGGGACCGCTCACCAAAACAGCGTTTAATAGCGTTCAAGGATCCCCGATGGGGACGCGGACAGGAGACCCCGGGAGAGGACCCGTTCCACCTCTCCCAATATGTCTACAATCTCATCCTCGGCCTCCAAGGCGGGCTCGACCCGAAGCCGTACTTCAAGGTCGTCGCCGACTGCAAGCACTTCGCCGCGTATGACCTGGAGAACTGGGAGGGCATCGTGCGCAACGGGTTCGACGCGATCGTCTCGCAGCAGGACCTGTCCGAGTTCTACCTCCCGCCGTTCCAGACGTGCGTGCGCGACGCGAAGGTCGCGAGCGTAATGTGCTCGTACAACGCTGTGAACGGCATCCCGTCATGTGCGAATAGCTTCCTGCTGCAGGATGTGCTCCGTGACCACTGGGGATTCACGGACGACCGATGGGTCACGAGCGACTGCGACGCCGTTGAAAACATTTTAACACCGCATAAATATACTACCGACCCGGCACAAGCGGCGGCGGACGCGCTGCTAGCGGGCACTGACATCGACTGCGGGACGTTCTCGTCGACGTATCTTCCTGAAGCTCTGCAGCGTGGCCTGGTCAACTCGACCGATCTTCGGAGAGCAGCCATTCGTCAATACGCATCACTCGTTCGGTAAGTGTCCTTTCATCATTCTTAATACTGATGCTGAAAGAAGTTTTCAGCCTTGGCTACTTCGACGATCCAGCAGCTCAGCCGTATCGTCAGTTGGGGTGGTCCGACGTCAACACCCCGCAAGCTCAGCAGCTCGCACACACCGCCGCAGTTGAGGGTATCGTCCTACTGAAGAACGACGGAGTCCTCCCGTTCTCGAAGCACGTCCGCAAGCTCGCGCTCATCGGTCCCTGGGCAAACGCAACGAGTCTCCTGCAGGGCAGCTACATCGGTGTCGCACCTTACCTCGTGAGCCCGTTGCAAGGTGCACAAGAGGCCGGATTTGAGGTCGAGTACGTGCTCGGCACCAATGTGACGACACAGAACGACATGAGCGGCTTTGCTGCCGCCGTCGCCGCCGTGAGGCGCGCGGACGCGGTGGTCTTCGCGGGAGGGCTGGACGAGACGGTCGAGTGTGAGGGGACAGACCGCCTGAATGTAACGTGGCCAGGAAACCAGCTCGATCTCGTCGCAGAGCTAGAGCGCGTAGGCAAGCCGCTGATCGTCGCGCAGTTTGGTGGCGGCCAGCTCGACGACACCGCGCTCAAGCACAGTAAAGCAGTGTGTACCATCCCATTCTCTCCTCCCAACAACGCCCGTGACAGAAGCTAATCACGCGGGTGCGCATCGTGCTCCACCAGGTGAACGCAATCATCTGGGGCGGCTACCCTGGCCAAAGCGGCGGCACCGCGCTCTTCGACATCCTCACGGGAAAGGCGGCCCCCGCGGGACGCCTGCCCATCACGCAGTACCCTGCCGCGTACACCAAACAGGTCCCGATGACGGACATGAGCCTGCGCCCGAGTGCGACGAACCCCGGCCGGACGTACAAATGGTACTCCGGCACGCCCGTCTTCGAATTTGGCTTTGGGCTGCACTACACCACCTTCGTGTTCTCCTGGGCCGCCCCTAGCGCCGCCGCGGCTGTCGACTCCACCGCGTCGTTCGGCAGCCTCGCGAAATCCTACTCCATCTCCCAGCTAGTGGCGCACGGCCAGGAGAGCACGGCGTTCCTGGACCTGGCGCCCCTCGACACGTTCGCGGTGCGCGTGACGAACACGGGCAGGGTCGCGTCCGACTACGTCGCGCTGCTCTTCGTGAGCGGCGCGTTCGGGCCCGCGCCGCACCCGAAGAAGCAGCTCGTTGCGTACACGCGCGTGCACGGGCTTGCGCCGCGCGGCAGCACGGTCGCGCAGCTCCCGGTGACGCTGGGCGCGATCGCACGCGCGGACAAGAACGGGGAGAAGTGGGTGCACCCCGGGACGTACACGCTCGCGCTGGACACGGATGCGGTGCTGACGCACACGTTCACGTTGACGGGGAGCGCGGTGAAGATCGCATCGTGGCCCAAAGATAGCAGTTCGTGAAATGGATGATAAGTAAGCTGTTTTCCCACTGCTTTATGACGTTGGTCGATCCGAATACATGGCTAACAATCGCCTCCTAGCTTTGTTCTTGTACACAGTGACTTTACACCCTCTGCCTCTCTTAATCGAACTTGGCCTCCTTGAGGGGAATGAACACCGGGGTGACGAAGACCTTCTCCAGGTCCCACTGGTATAGCGCAATATCAGTGCTCTCGGTTACGCGTTTGTTGAGGATTACCACTTACCACTTCGCCGGAGGTGTAGAAGATGTCCTTCTTGATCAGGGCCCAGATGGCGTCGATGCTCTCGGCCTGGGCGATAATGAACGAGCCGGTCATCTTCGTCGCGGCGTCGGCATCGGTAGACTTGACGTCGGCGGGCAAGAGTCCACCGCCGAGCCCTGCCAAAAATGTAAGTGCCCATAGTTCGTTAAGCTCGAGAAGTCCTCATGAATCGAATCCGACAGGTCATCCTATATGATCCCCGACGTCGCTCTGGGGCGTTCGTGCACTCGCCGCGCGGCGAGTTTTGCAGTGCGCACGCATAGTGGATAAGAGCACTCAGCACTCACGTATGATTCCGCTCTGGAAATGGGGTGCGTTCTGCTCCAGGTGCTTCGCCGCATGCTTCATGCGCTGGGAGTCCGGCTTGTCCACAGCGTAGATGTGGAACAAGTTGAGGGTGGGAGTCGAGGCCATTTCTTCTCTTGGGTTGCAGTGGCTGGCGAGGATGTGGTGAGTTTGGGTATGCGTCCCTCACTTTGAACGGGCCAACACTTATATATGTCCCAGGACTACTGACCGGAGCCTCGTCTCATACCAGGACTGTCAGCGCGGAAGAGCTGCCGGGGTTTGCCCGCCCGCGTAGAATAACACCCATGTCTTACAAAGGTACGACCCAGAAGTGCATTCTAGCGGGATGAATTCGAGCGGGATGAGGTCGCGCGGGATGAGGCCGACCGGGCTTCGAATACGTGATGTTGCGCTTATGCCAGTGTATACCGGTATATCGGAGGTATGGCCGGTCAGTGTTGATTGATAACAAAAGTTCAGCGTCCATCATGTTGATAGAGAGTCTCACTTAGCCATGATCAGAGGAACAAGGTGAGCGCGGTCTCCCCCTGGTCTGAACGGATATCGAGCTCATTTTCTGAATCTTTCAGCTTGTGCATCGGATCCCTCATGCTGCATCACCGGTATGATCTTCTGCAGAACCATACAAGCAGGGTGCCGTTATATTGCTCTCGAAAAGCGCACCCTCGAGTCGGTCATGTTCAAGCTCGGTAATGGACACATATATTCGGCAATGGCAACCACGTGTATGCGCTATACAGACCGACCTCACGGGTTCGGCGACTCCCTTGCCAGTGCGGGGTATGGCTCGTGGCCCGTGGGATGGAAGACTACCGCAGCACCATCGATCGGTGGCGATGCCGTCTACACACAGCGGCTTGCGCGTAGATGCTCTCGAGATGACCTTCGAGTTCCCTTCTATTGCCTTGCTGCAGGGCGCCATGGCGGCACGTTGCCGTACGCACGGAATGTGCGTGTGCAGCAGCTGTGGTCGTATATCTCGCCTCGACCCCCCTCGTTCCGTCTCATAACGCTCTCTCCGCGCACTGGTAGACCTCTATCCGACCACTGTCCACTATCCTGCAACTATGGCGTCGACAATCAGCACATCAAGCCAGTCGACCGTCGCTGAGAATGTGATCTCCAGCATGAGGAAGTCGTTGAGCGATCTCCGCGTATGTGTCCCCGACGTTTTTACGCTCTCCCCAGGCAAACTCACATTAACATGCCCTGCTAGGCCACTCTCGGCTCACTGGGCGAGGAGACTGTCCAGAGCATACGACAGGGTGGCGAGAAAGAGATCGAGAACGAACTCAATGGGTATGGAACTCTGTCTCCGTTCGTGTATTGAGCTTGGCGATTAAGAAACTACGTGTGCCTTTTTTAGGATCAAGCAAAAGATGGGTAAATCTGAGAAGAAACAGAAAGCGGAGATCGACGAGATAAATGGTACGTCGGACTGTGCGCAGTCTATAAAGCTTTTCAATGGCCTGATGAGACTGTCCCAGCGCTCGTGAAGCAAGTACTGGAAGAGGAACTAGTCAGGCAGCTGACGGACCTCAGTGAGTGCCGATCGAGTAGAGCGTACAGCCTCGATATATGCTCATCGTGCCCGTAAATCATCAGTCCAAAGAGACGTCCTCGAAGAGATCGATGACCTTGTGAAGGCACAGGTCGCCCTGCAGCTGCCCAATCACCTCCCGCCAGGCCAGCTTGAGGAGATTCAGCGCCACAAAGATGAGCTCGCGCAGCTCGAGCTCGAACTGCACAACGCGTAAATACACTTATCATTCGTATATTTATCGGACCGGGCAATAGATCTCATGGTGTGCCTCCCCTTTCCCTCCCCTCTCAAGCGAAAGCGTCCGCCAAAACGCCGCGTTGCTGATGGACGGTGATCTCGAGCTGCATCCCCTACGCACGCCGCAGAACATCGTCAGCGCCAGCTTCCCCCGCACCCTCGGCGAGCTCTTCAACATGAGTGGTACGCCTTTCCCCTTTCACCCACATGCACACCACCGCCCCTCACTTACGTACCTTTTACTCGCAGAGCAAACCGCCGTGGTGCTCCTGCAGGAGCACGGCCGCCCCGACGCGATCGTGTCCGGGCCCGGCTCGCACGAGAAGAACGTGAACGAGTTCATGCGTCTATGCGGCGTTCGGTACCTCCTGGTACGGCGCCGCTCCCCCTCGTAGCTGTATGCGGTTTTGCTCACTGAGGCATCTGCCATTTGACCGGGTGCTGCACAGGCCTCGCTGAACGGCGGCGCCGCGATGCCCTGCAGCCCGACGATGGCGGCGGCAGCAGCGTCGGGGACGTTCCGTAGCTTCACGCTCTGAGGGATGGAGGTCGCGGCCGGGAGTGGCGGACATCAGGCGTGTTGGCACTCCTTGTATGATAGTCGGTTTCTTGTATGATCGAAGTTCGTTGTACGCTGTAGCTAGTGTAAAGTTGTCGTTGGTATCTTCGAGGGCGGATTCTAAGATATAGCGCAACACTTCTAGATATCATCCACACAGTCTACGGCTATCAGCTAGGGGGATGGACAGCACCCGAGGACGTACATACATATTTCTAGCTCGCTCCCATAAGGGTGTTCAGCGAGCGAGCCACCATTCCTACCGCCTCCATCACACACTCCTTGTCCTTGTCACGCACCAGCCGCATTATCCGGCCCTCGAACTTGTCCGGGTGGAACCGCAGCATCGTCTCCCGCAACTTCTCCTTTCGCTCCTTCTTCGCGACATCGGCGTCGGAGTGCGAGGCCACCTCTGGAGGTAGAAGGAACGCAGAAATGGCTTCCGCGGTGAGGTCGTCCATGACCACGGCAGCGTGCTCTTCGTGCTTGCTCGACGATATTGGAGGCATGATAGGCCAAGGTACGTCACGGAAGCGCAGGCTGCCCTCCTTCGCTGTGGTGTCTGGCGCGAGCAGCTCCTTCCACCGCGTGTCGTAGAACTCGCGAGCTTCGACTGCGCGAAGCTGCTCCCGAACGCTCTTGCGCTTCCGGCGCTCCTCCTCCGCTGCGCGCTCCATGCGCCGTGTCTCCTCCTTGACCGCCTTCTCGCGTTCGCGACGGGCCTTCCGCTCCGCGTCGCGGCGCATCTGCTCCTCGTGTTCTGCAGCATGCTTCTTCCTACACACCCACTCAATAAGCTTGCGCGCGCGCGAGGCAAAACAACAACGTACCTCCACATGCCCGACCGCACCCACTCCGCATAGTCCTCGTCCTCCATGTACTTCGGATCGATGCCCACCTCGTCGTCCATGCGCTCCATCCCGCCACCCCGCCAGCGCCGCGGTATGTGCGCGTACGTGTTCAGCGAGGCCTCGACGGAGTCCAGCCGCTCGTCCTCGCCCAGAGCCTCATACAACTTGTCCCGAAATCGCATCTCCTCGATCTCCGCCTGGATGCGCTCGTAGTCCGGCTTGTGCGCGCGGTGGCTGCCCGCGCCCGAGCCAGAGGCCGACCCTGAGGTAGACGCAGCGGCAGGCTGTGGACCATACTCGGAGTCGCTGTCATGGTATGTGCTCTGCGCGTCCTCCGTGCGCCGTCGTTTGCGTGCGTGGGCGCGCTCGCGCTCGTCGTAGGAGTCCGCCTCCTCGTCGTCAGACCGGGACTGAAGTTTCTTCTTGGCGGCTTTGCGCGCGGCTTTCTGCGCCTTGCGCCATTCGCGCTCTGCCTCCTCTGCGGGTGTTCGTTTGAGATGTAGCTTCCCTTTGGGCATCGTGAGGGACAAGAGGTGAGGGTATCAAGGAGAGCAGGTGCGTTCCTGGAGCGCTGGTGGCGCGGACGAGCCGAGAAGTAGCGCCCGTGCACGCCCCTTCGGGTAATTCCAAGTGGCGGTGCACCTCATTCTGGTTCTTCGCCACAACATCGTTGGTCGAAAATTAGGCCATGGGTTGCCTCATGAAATGTCTATATGATATGAACTGGTGCTTTGGCAGCTAGTATTTTAATCACGCAAACTGCTTGCGTGCGGGTAGCCTACTCGATGCGCTACCCAAGGTGGTGCGGGCGGCGATCACGGTCAAAGTAGTACATTGTATAGCTTTTTCGACCGATGCATGTCGTGAGACCGATTGCAGGAGCTTGGTGTACCGCAGGCGTTACAACGTGCCTCTGGGAATGCCCAATGGTATATTTCAAGCAAGACAGAATATAGGTTTGGACACTCAGCGTTCTCCGTGAAAGTGGAAGCGTTATCTCCTTTTGCGCTGGTTTTACAGCAGTTCTGTAGCCGAACAACGAGCTTGACCAAAAGAGGCGAACGAGGATCCTCGCTGTCTGCCTCGTGCACGCGTGCATGTCTGGCAAAGACCATCACTTCCCCAGAGTATGCGAGCTCGAAAAGAGCGGTCTCGAGCGTGGGGCGGGCGCGATTCGCAGCCAGCGCGCGTAGATCAGATTTCGCAGCACTCCGGACGTTTTCCGCGCTGCATCAATGCTCCTCTTCCTTCACTCGTCCTCGAGGCTCTCTGGCCTCTCTGTCTCTTGCGTCCGCCCTCCATACAGATCCCTGGCGAGCGTACGAACATGACAACCAGCAGGTACAGGCTTTGGGCGGCCGATCGGGCGACCAGAATTGGTAGGGCGCAGCGTGGGAACCGATGACTCTAGTAGCCATACTTTGGCGGTGATCTCTGTTCAGCCTCCTCAGCCTCTTTCCATCCCAACAACACCTCGTCTTCCGACTCGTCCCCCCGACCCCCTCAATTTCCTCCCTTACGCGCTGCAGTCATGAGCTCTGCTTCACCACCGCCGGCGCGCGAGTTCACGGACCCGCCAAATTACCAATTCCCCACCCACCGCCTCACCCGTATCCTGCGCAACCCAGACAAGCAACCTCTTGTCCTCGTCGCCTGCGGGTCCTTCAGCCCGCTCACTTATCTCCATCTGCGCATGTTTGAGATGGCCAAGGACTACGTTCGCCAGAACACGGATCTCGAGATCGTTGGGGGCTACCTGAGTCCCGTTAGCGACCAATACAAGAAGCCAGGTCTGCTCAGCGCACAACACAGGTGAGCATATCGCATCCAGTTACGGTTCAGACCCTCCCCCTATGTCGGTTTCGTGTGGGAGTGTTCTGCGTCCACCGCTGATAGTGGAGCAATTATTGCACCCTCAATTTGGTCACGTGAGCCGTAGCACCTCATCGTCTTCCGCATGTGCGGGAGAACGGTGAGAGCGACAGGAACATTCAGGAGAGACTTTAAAGAGGGGATGGCCCGTCAGGGCAGTCGGTCTCGCGCGGAAGTAGCATGCTTAGTGTGGGAGGCCGTATGATCCCGTGTCCCTGAGGGTATGGGTTCGTGACCCGGCCTCGGGATGGGTTGTCAGCATCTCGGCGCTGGTATAGCCCTTTGGCGCAGGTGTTTTGCGGAGCATATTCCGGCGTCCTGCGGCATTAGCGGGTAACTAGTGGACCACTTGACACGGCCGGCAAGGTGCGGACGCCCCCATGGCCAAGTGCTATAGTCGGGGTGTGACCTGACCAAAAGGCTGAAATGCATGCGATAGTTTAACGCAGAGTTTAGTTATCACATGGCTATAGTGGCATGTCGGTTTTGGCCTTCATCTGCCGTGCATGAACCTCCAGCATTGGAGCGCAATGTGCGCCCTCTGTGACGCTCCACCTGTGCTCGCCCTCGATTAAGTCGCATTATGGCGCCGCAATGCTTGGCCACATGGGCCATTCGCCGCGGGTGGCCTATGTGGCTGAGCTCTGACGGGAACATGCACGGGTGTGTGGTATGGCGCACGACGAGCAGCGATAGCTCATGATTGGCGCAATGGATAATGAGTATGAACGATCACTCGTCACTCCCAAGTGGTTGGCTGAGATTGTTCCGATGTTTTGAGGAACGTCATCTGCGGAACATTGCGTTCCCTCTGCTTATCTTGCACGCGTTCTTCGAGTATCCTAGTTTACGCGGTTGCTAACATGTTTTCCATCGCAGAACAAATATGTGCAACCTCGCTGCTGAGCAAACGTCGCAGTGGTTGATGGTGGACCCCTGGGAAGCGTTCCAGTCGTATCAGCGCACTGCGGTTGTGCTCGACCACTTCGAGTACGAGATCAACACCAAGCGTGGCGGCATCGAGGCCAGCGACGGTACCCGGAAGCCCGCACGGATCATGCTCCTCGCTGGCTCGGATCTCATTGCGACGATGAGCGAGCCGGGCGTATGGTCTGAGTCGGACCTCGACCACATCCTTGGGCGGTACGGCGTGCTCATCATCGAGCGCGCCGGTGCGGACATGGACCAGGCGATCGACAGCCTCTCACGATGGCGGCACAACATCCACCTCATCCACCAGCTTGTCCAAAACGACGTCTCCTCGACCAAGGTCCGCCTCTTCCTCCGACGCGGCCTGAGCGTGCGCTACCTTCTCCCCGCCCCTGTCGTGGACTATATCGAGGAGCACGGGCTGTACATGGACGACGGGCCCAACTCGAGCTCGGCGGCCGGTGCGATAGCGGCGGAGAAGGAGAAGGGCAAGGAGAAGGAGGCGTCGTCGTCGGCCTCATAGTCGTGATTCCCGGGCGGACTTGGTGTGGTGTACGATTTGCTGAGGAGTGTCTTGATTAGCGTTAGAGCGGGTTCCGCATTGCTTCCATCTTCCATGTTTCCGTGCTCATGTTTCCCGGGCCACTACCCACCAACAGAAGGAAAGAGAACGAAAAGGGGGGCGCGTCGCGTGAATGCGTTGTATTTGTCTTCCATCTATGCCGTATCTTACACACTAATACTACGGGTCGGTCCGTTGCAGTTCCATTCCTCCCTTCCAGCGCGACAACACGAATATTCATCCTACTCGCCTAATACCGGCTGCCCTGGCCAAGCTCCAAGGCACGCCGTCCTAGGTCGCCTTGCGCGTCCACACCTCGCGGCCCGCAACCCACGTGCTGAGCACCTTGCCCTTGCGGTCGAGCACGACGAGGTCCGCGTCTGCCCCAGCGCGCAGCGTGCCCTTGCGGTGCTCGAGCCCGAGGCAGCGCGCGGGGTTGTACGTCGCGCAGCGGAGCGCCTCGCCGAGCGAGCAGCCCGTGAAGCGCGAGAAGTTGCGCACGCACTTGTCGAGCGTGACGACGGAGCCGGCGAGCGTGTCCGTGCCCTCGAGGTACAGCTTGTCGCCGGCCTTGACGAAGCGCTTGCCGTCGCGCCATGCGTGGATGCCGTCTTTGAGGTTCGGGTCGAGGATCTTCATCGCTGGAGGCACGGTCAATATTTCGACGGTCACTGTGATAGAAAGAGGACGTACCGTCCGTGATGAGGATGCAGCCGTCGGGGTACGCCGAGTACGCAAGCTAGGGTACACATTCAGCACACGCGGCATGTAATAACAAACACCGGCGGCACATACCCTGACGGAGTTCGGGTGCGAGTGGATGCCGTCGACGATCATCTCATAGAACGGACGCTCGAACGCGAGGTCTGCGACCTTGCCCTTCTGTAGGCCCAACTCGAAGCCCTCCTGCGCGCGCAGCAGCGGCGTCTGCGGCGGCGTCTGCACGTCGTCGAACGCCTCCGACGCCGGCTGCGGGCCCGCCTGCGCGGCCGCACGCTTCAGCACGGACGGCACGCGGTGCAGCGACGCGAGCGCGGCGGCCTGTTCCTGCGCGGCGGTGCGCGGGGACTCGGCGGGGGACGCGCCGAGGAGGCCGATGATGGAGGGGTCGCGGTGATGCAGCTGCGGCATGGCGTTGAAGAGGTGCGTGATGAGGCGCGCGCCGCGCTGGACGGCGGCGGTCGCGATGTCGGTCGTGGCGATGCTGTCGTCGCGTGAATATCAAGAATAGCGTGAAATGGCGAAAACGGTTACCTGTGGCCGATGGAGAATACGACGCCACGGCGAACGAGCTCTTCGACGGACGACATGACGCCGTCGACTTCAGGCGCGGCTGTGATGACGCGCACGCCGAGCGCGTCCTCAGTGTCTCCGGCCATGAGCCAGTCCTCAGTCTCGGCGAGGTTCTCTGCGCCGTAGACGTCCTCGAAGGATTTGATCTCTTCCTTCGCGGGGACGAGGAACTGGGGTGCGTGTGCACCGCGCTTGGCAAATTGGATGAACGGCCCTTCGGCGTGCCAGCCGAGGAGCGTGGCGGAGCCGGGTGCGCTGTATGGGCGCAGGAGGTGAAGGAGTTTCGGGTAGAGCGATCGCTCTTGGGTCTGTGCAATAGCGTCAGAAAACGTGCTCGCCAGAGACAATGTTTACTGGGTGAGTGAGATATAACGCGAAAACACTAGTGCTGAGGCTATTCCGAGCTTCGTTCAGAGAAAATGCCAGGGCATATGCACGGTACATAGCGAACGCGCAACACTGCTTGATCTCCCGAAGGTCTCTGGCATGCGCACTCCTCTGTACTCCATACAATCTGTAGGAATATCCCTTGCGGCAGTGCACAGACCGGATGGCACAGCTTTTCTTCAGCGGAAAACCTTGCGGAATTACTGTTTGCAGGATCATAGCAACCTGGGTGACCGTACATAACCCTTCGAAATGGATCAAATGGCTCGGTATAGTACGGCCACCCGGCACTGAGAAGCGTCCGGTTTCCCAGTAAAAGTGCAAAAGACTCACGATGATGGTGGGTAGCAGTCTAGGAAGCCGGTGTGAGGGTCGAGACCTGCTCGGCTTTCAGGCAAGTACTCACGACGTTACTCCCGTCTCGACGATGTTCTTGGCTACACGCCTCAGCCCAGCGGTGTAAGCCTCATCATCGTCTTCATATACCGAAAAGTCGAAGTTGTATGCGCCATTGATCTGTATGTCAATGAGTCCGGGACTAAGGGAGCGTCAGAACTGAGCAGCTGAAGGCGTACGATAGCGGACTCACCTGAGGATGTTCCCGCCGAGGTCAATAATCCTGTCCGGCCTCTCCTTACGCAGGAAGAAGGTGCGCTGTGAGTCGAGGATAACCCCGCGCCTCTCGTCAATCCAGAGGTCTTTCTGCACGAGCCCGCCATCTTCCGTAGGCAGCAAGCAGTTTGTGAAGCAGATAAGGCCGTTTGCGGAGGACATGGTGGCAAAGCAGAGAGCAACAACTACTTCGGACCAAATGCGATGCAGTATGTTTTATCGAAGTGCGGGCTCACTCTAGGCGTGATCGCTTTCCATTCTCAGTCCCCGCGGCATTGGCCAGAGTTCGAGAGCATGTGGGCGCAGGCCAATCGCGGCGTCGAGCAGCGTGGTCGGCGAACGTTCCATCGGCACGCCGGCCCACAAGTGGCATCAGCAGAGCGCCCAGGTGAGCACTATGGTGAGCAGTCATTGGACAGAGCGGTGAGAAGGGCAGTCAACTTGGCAGATGGACGACGTGGTGAGGTCGCGAGTAAAGTCACCGCCGTCGCCGTCACCGACAGTGAGCAGCAGTGAGCTCGAAGCTGGCTGCCGGTTTGAGCGCTTGTGCCGGTCCGATCACCGGGATCGGCCGAAGACCTCCTGAGGCTTTGGCGACGACCGTCGAGTGCAGGCTTCACTCAGTATGTGACCGCCACCACCACCACCACCACCAGTTGGAATTGCTTGTATATTTGAGCTGTTTGAAGCTCGGAAACTGTCTATACGTCAGACATCAATTGCTCAAGGGATACAGAATTTAACATCTCTCACATATACTACTGTGTGCACGACGCGTAAGCACGCAGTTGAATATTAATCATGATTCAGACTACATACTAACTTTTCTCGTCCCTTTTCTAGGTAAGAGGACGCCCTGGGTACATGTATTGGCCGCAGGCATCCGTAAAAAAGTTTAATGAGTGTCCCGCAAGAGGGCGCAAGTCACCGAACGCGTGTCTGATGAAGACCATTACCCCGCCGCACTCAGACTCTAAAATGGTCCAGGCAAGTTTGCAGCACATGTGAGGGGACTTGTGGTTTCCCGGGGACACCTGAGTCCATCGTGAAATGTACATCGCTGTGCTTCTGTCTTTGTCCGGCGAGACACATCCCGTTATGGCCGGTGATAGTGCTGATCCGGCAGTTCACTTGGGAGCACAAGACTGTCAGAGTCTTCATCCTGGTCGGTCGCGATGGCTCCTTGCAGAGCAAGCCAGTACGTAAATTTTCCCTCCATAGCAACAGGCCGTTCAAGCGTACAAGATGCTCTTCGCGCTCCGCCTGCGACCGGAACCCACATTCCCTCCTGGTGATCTTTTGACGCACTTTCTCTCTCTCTGCCAGGCTCTCACCATCACGCCAGGAGCGTCGCGATTCCGGTGCAAGTCAAGATGACTACTTCGAAAGGGCAGGGCTCAGGGTCGAGACCGGAGGTTGACTCAGTATAGCCCGACATCGAAGACCGGTCCCGCTCTTTAGCGGCATCATGTGTCGGGGGACTCCTGCAAGATGGTGGTGAGTCAGCTTCACTCACTTGCGAGTTGCGGGTCACCGCTAATGTTTAGTTGCTCACTTCCCGTCATACAGACCAGCGGCCAATGGCTACTTCCAGTAGTGTCGCACGCGTAGTGCTGAACATCTGGCGGTATGTTGCTGCACCCATAGCGCCTATACCGCCCTAGTCTATAAGGCTGAGCTCTCTTGCGCTATAAAGGCCTCGTATTGCGCGCGTTCATTTCATGACAGTTTCCCGATTCCTCCGTCCGACGTCAAGATCGTTTCCCCTGCGCAGATGCTATGTTGTTGCCATCTGCCATCTGAGTCGGCACGACTAGTCATTGAATATTGTATGCGGTCGCAGTGCGTACCCATGGTCTACACCGAGGGTATATATACTGGTGTCGAGCACATACTCCAAGCCATCGGGTCCGGATAAGAGAGTCACTCCTCTCTCGCGTCTCCAAAATTCCCTACAAGCCCATGATTTCACACAATTCAGCGACTATGACGACCGCTCCTGCGCCTACTCCTCGCGACGTCTCCACGACTCTCAACTACCACTTCGCTCTCGACGATGAGCCACCGTACCAGTATGCCCTCCAGGAGCCTCCCCCAGGCACGAAGAGGACGAACGTCACCTTCGAGACCCACCCCGTGGTCGTGCATGATGCGCGTGGGCGCGAAGACGAATTGACCCTCGACACGACGGGGTTTCAATTCTTGGTGTCGCCCAGCACCGAGAAGGCGTTTGACAACGACGAGCGCATCAAGTTTCAGTACTACCCCGAAGTCGAGGCGCTCCTGAAGAAGGTCACAGGCGCGAAACGCGTCTTCATTTTCAACCATATCGTCAGGTATGCCACTCCCCTCGTTCCGCGTGACGAACCTAGATTAATTCGCCAGTGTAGACGCAGCATTGATAAGGAGATGGGGATGACAGAGAGGAATCGCGGCCCTGTGGTAGGCCTTTCACGACGGCTCATCATTGAGCGCATGCACTCACCTCCGTTCAGGAGGGCGTGCATGTCGACCAGGCATACGACGCAACCGTAAAGCGCGTGCACGAGCACCTCCCCGAAGAAGCCGACCGCCTCCTGCAGTCACGCGTGCGCCTCATCAACGTCTGGCGGCCGATCGCGAACCCCGTCGCGCACAAGCCGCTAGGAGTCTCGGACTGGCGCTTCCTCGACGAGCGCGACCTCGTCCCTGTGCGCCTCATCATGCGGCACCGCGAGGGGCGCACGTTTAGCGTGCGGTATAGTCCGAATCACCGCTGGTACTACCTCTCGAGCCAAACCCCGGACGAGGTGACGCTGATCAAGTGCTACGACTCGGAGGTGGATGGGAGGGCGCGGTTGAGTCCACATTCGGCGTTCTTGGATCCGACTTCGCCGAAGGACGCACCGCACCGGCAGTCCATCGAGGTTCGCGCTCTGGTTTTCGATGCGGATTAGCTAGATACCCCTCTATTTTGAGTATTCCGGTTTCTTATGTGGTGGCATATCTGAGAGTTGTATGCATTATTAGTTTGGAGCTTGTATGTATATGCTAGTACTATACACGCGCAACAAGATGGTGTCATATGTGGGAAGTCTCTTACCAGAACGGGATTGAATGTCATGACGTCACACATACGAGCAGCGTCGCGTCCTTTGCGCTGGCGGAAGAGTTGACTAGCTTGATCACCAACCACCACCATCCTCTTCCTCTCTATCATGTACCCGCACTGAACACGTTTATATATTGAAATTTCCAGGATCCTTGAAGGCATCTAGGTATAGGACGTTCTCTATACACAACAACGCTACGCACATCAACTGCCAGTATGCGCATATAGTCACTACGTTTGCCGAATTTATCCACGGTGAGTCGCACTTTGGTGATGGAGTGTTCAATGCTAGAACGACATGCATTAGGAGAACCAAAATGTCCACTATCATAGCGACTACAGTACGTTAATCCGCTCGTATGCGTATGCGAAGTCCGTAACCTTCATGACCAAGATGCTCGAAAGCGAAAGAGCGAATGGGACTAGGCACACTGCCCTGTAGCCCGTGTCCATGGGGGTGCAAAACGTGGATGAAGCACGCACGCATAAAGATAGCAACACCGACAACAGCAACAGTCCACCCCCTACGCGCCCGGTTGGCATCCCGTAGCAGGAATCGCAGCGTTGACCGCGTCCCAAGCGTCGGGGTACGCGCACCCTGGGATCGGAGTTTGCGCTGGCGTGGTGTCTTGCGGGTTCGTCCACCCGTTGCCGACAGCAGCTGTGACGGTGACCCCTGGCGTACTGAATGTCGGCGGGGGAAGCGTCGGGATCGTGCCCGTGGGCGTGTACTGGGGGAGACGCGCCATGTCTGCCGCGTCGACGTTCATGAGCTGTGGCGGCCACGCGAGGTCTGCAGTCGCTCCGGGAGCAATCACTCCCGCGCCCGCGCCACCCGTCTGCCACGACTGGAACTCGCCGTTGAAGGGCTGCATCTGGACGCCGAGGTGCTCGCACTTGCCCGAAGCGGTACGGGGGTCTGTCGGCATCCAGCCATTCTGGAGCCCGAGCTGGTACGACCAGAGCGGCGCGCGCACGCTGTTCGTCGTCGACGAGGGGCCGATCTTCCAGGTCCAGAAGAACCAGTCGCCGAGCGCGTCCATGCTCGCGAGCGCGAAGTTGAGCAGGCCCTGCTTGGTCTCGTCCGACCATCCGGAAGCGTCCTCCCAGTAGGGGCATCCGGGGCCGTACGCAGCGGCGTTTGGGCCGTCATCGTTGACGCCGTTGATGTATAGGCCACAGTCGTTGATCGCGTTGCTGAACTCGCCGGCGAACGTCACTCCAAAGGCGGTACGGCTAAGGCAACACGGCAAGATCAGTACAGTCTACTACCTCCTGGGTAAGTGAAAACCATACCTGGTGTTCATCATTCCCGCCCACGAATTACAGGCATCAAGCGGCCACTGGCCACCCAATTCTTGGCCGTCTCCGCCATCCGCGGTGACGTTGACGGGTTCCCTGTTGGCCTTGCCGTTGAACGCGAAATACGGGTGGGTGTCTTTACCATGCGGAGATTAGAACAAAACTCAAAAGATAATGGCGTTAAACGTACCAAGGGCGACACGGTCGGCTCCTGGAAGGAAGTTCGCCCAACCGCCAGGCCCGGAGAATCCGTCGTGGATGGCAAGCATGGGACCATTCCCCGCGCCTGTCCCGGTCGCCGCACGGATGGTCTGGTACTCTTTCAAGTAGCTGTCTGGACGTCAGCACTTGCATAGGCACGAGACGATTCTCGCGGACTTACAAGGACTCAACCACAGGACGCGAAATCTTGGCCATGAACGGCTCGTTGATGGCGCTGAAGATCGGGATGAGGTCCTTCCATTCGGGCTGAGAGATGAACTCGGCGATGATACGCTGGTAGTCGAGGGAGCGCTCTCCGTTCGCGAGGCCCATCGGGCCGTTCATCCAGTTGATCGAGCCGTCCTTGCCCGAGTGGTTGAAACCGTTCTGCGACCCAGGGATCGTGTGGAGGTCCAGGTTGACACGGAGGCCATACTTGCGCGCCCAGCCCAGCAGCCGGAGCACGTACTTCCAGCAGACGCGCGCCAGGAACGGCTCAGCGACCTTTTGGCCGTTGCCGTCTACGCCGACATCGTTCCACGCCTCGATCGCCCAGAACGGGATCTGAAGGCGGATCCAGTTCAGGCCTGCGCCTGCGATTTCGGCAATGTCCTGCTCGGTGATGAACGTGTTGTAGTGGTCCTCAAGCGCGCTTTGCAGCTGGCCCTTCTGCGCGAGGATCGTGCTCAGCGTCCACTCGTCGACCGCGCCGGGGTTCGCTTCGAACAGCGAGGGGATGATGAACGGTTCTGGGACGAAGAGGCCGCCGATGTTCACGCCGAAGATGCGGTCCTTGCCCCACGTCCAGGTCGTGTTGAGTGGCGGCGTCCAGGAGTTCGCTTGGGCCGAGTTGTCGAAAGGGTTCTCTGGGTTGTTCACCCCTGGAAGAAACAGTCAGCTTCTGAGCGTCTACTCGAGCCGATTTTGACTTTCTGGGGATGCGTGCCGCTAGCGTTTACCGACGCCGCACGCTTACCGCGTCTTCGCCGCGGGGAGAAGGGGACGCAAGAAATCGATACTCACAGAAACCGCCAAACTGGTTCTTGTAGGTGAATGTGGTACCGTCCTCCATCGTGACCGTGCTGCCGTCTCCGCCAGTCGTAACCGCGGTCTGGACGGGCTTCGGGGCAGCTGTACTTGACCCGCCGGCGGTGCTCCCCGACCCATTACCATTTGACGCCGCGCCAGAAGACGCGCCGCTCGAAACGGCGTTGTGTTGCTTCGGCTTGATGACTGTGAAGTAGACGGGGATCACGACCGCGACGACCACGATCGCGAGGGCCAACAAGGACAAGAGCCAAAACCAGGCGCGCTTGTAGAAAGGCGGGCGTGCGGCGTAGTCGGCCGAATCGGCTCCGCTATAGCTTTCTTTCGAGGGATGTTCGCCCTCGGGCAGGACGGCGTCGGTAGAGCCAGAGTGGGGTAGCATGAGGGCATCGTCGCGCGGGGTGGACGCGAGCGAGCGGTCGGGTATAGGGCCCGAGAGGGGCCGAGGAGGACCTAGGAATGGGGAACCCTGGGCGGAGAGGTGATCGGACCCTGCCTGGTCGAAGGGGTTATACTGCGACGACCTGGACATGGCGGACGCGGGGATGGTGGTGAATGCCCCGAGCGTGGATTGCGCGTGAAGAGGGTATGGGGGCAGGTCCTGTACGGTGCACCTGCTGGGTTATATGAGCCCGCCGCGAGAGCGGGAGCTGGGAAGCTGGGCGGGCCCGGAGGGGGGGCGAGGGACGCTGGGATGGCGGGGAAAGGAGAAGGTGCGCACGGCAGGCCCATCCGCGCGAGAGCGCGACCATATACTCGCGCGGGGAAATGGACAAGTCGATTCTGGCCTAAACGCGTCCGGCTCACATGTCGGTCTTCCTCGCGGTGGCAGCTGTGCGGCCATCTGCCCTCCTATTTTGCCCGCCACATGACCCCGCCCGAGTTGTACCGTCTTCGCGCAACCCCGTCGTCCTGCTGGCCTTGCCGAACCGATCTGCGTGCGCCGGTGACGACGCCGCGCTCCTGGAAGGGTTTCTTTCGCTCTTTGCGCGTCGGGCGGGCTGCGAGTCCATGGAACGGAGAGCGTTCAAGTTGGCGCGCGCGGCCACCGTCCGTGCATTACTGGCGCCCCGGCTCGGGCTTGGCCTACTCTCACGTCGGCATCAGAAGCCGGAGCGAGGCATGGCTGTAAATGGTAAGCATGGTCTCGTTCGTCGGTGTTTCTCGAGTTCATCTGCCTCCGCTGAGTTTATCGATGAAAGCGCAGATCCATCCAGCCTCGTGGCCTGGACGTGTGGCGAACTTCTCGCTCAGCTGCAGGCTACAGGTGGACATCTCGGAGCGCGCGTATCGTCGAATAGTATCGTTTGCGTCGTACTTGACGCACTCAATCCATTTTCTGTGAGTTATGGAGGCCAATTCGAACTGACCCTCTGCCACATTTTACCTCACCAGGGCAGGTGGAGTCCAGGCACCGAGGGCGCATCAAAGGCGATCGTGGGGAGGCGCCCGTCGATCACCGCGAAACGGCACGGCTACTGAACGCCATGGCCTAGATCGCGAGCTGTGCAAGCGCTCCGATTCTCTTGCATCCCGACCCCGGGCAAGCCAACGTCCGACGGAGTGAGGCGAATCTTGGATTCACGGCGGGAATCGCGGACGTCAATTCAATACTACCCAGCTACAGAAGCATCTCTGGGCAGCTGCAATCCCACTGGGAAACGAGAGAGAGCCTGAGTACATCTAATTATCACATTGAAAATCGCAGCCTGAGGTACCACGGCTTGACATCATAGCAACGTCGTCATATGCTACAACAGGACAGAAATGCTAGTACACATGTGGGAAAACATACCACATCTACTGGATGCATCCTGCCTATGAATCGCAACTAATCCGTCATGGAGTTCAAGCAAGCTCAAGCTACCCGCAGCTACCACCCCTCTTCCTCCTCTGCGTTCCCAAAACCCAGCTCTGCGAGCTCTCCCATAACCTGTCGGTTCCCACACTCGGAGCCATCGTCAGACCAAGAACCCCCCGGCATGGGACTGTCCCGTCCCACAGGTCCCAGCATGTATTCGTGCGGTTTTCGATCGCACGACCGGACGACCTCGGCATATTCCATCGACGGAATCGCGTCCACGACGCGTTCTGCGTACTTCTCCAAGTCCGTAGTCACGACATACTTCTCCAGGGGGCAGAAATATTCCCTCTGATACCCAGGTGGCGGTGTCCGCTCGTGGCCCCTACTAATGAGCCCGTAGTTCAGAGTGAGCTTCAGGGTGCGTAATGTCATGGCCCCCATCGTCTCAAGAATGTCTTCCTGCAGGCCGCGACGGTTGGGGGTGAGAATAATCCAACCAGGTTCAAAAGCACTCGACGCTGCACTCACCAGTAACCTTGTTAACTCGACATCCCCATCCGACGGTTGGAAGACCAGCTCAACGTCTAGAGCATGCAGGCACTGCGCAACTGGGGCTCGCAGCACACGCGACAACGGTCCATCAGGTCCAAAGACAACGCTACCAACCACGATCAACGCAAGAGAGGACGGCCGCACGTCATCCAGGATGTCTTGTAAACCTCCGGCTCCGAGCGCGTATCCATGGATCGTGTTATCCCCCTGTAACCGCAGCTCTGGTACGTGGCACACCAGCCCGAGCGCCCACACGTCCGCAGCGGTGCCCTCGACGACGCGCAGCCGCTGCCAGCTGCCGTGGTTCACCTGGTCGTCCCGGTTGGCCTCGCGCACGGCGCGTGCCTCGAGCCGCTCGAGCACGACAGAGGCCCCGGTGTCTTGCCAGGGCTGCGCGCGGGGCGCGGTGAGCGCGAGGAACTCGACGTTCGGGAACGCCTGCACATACGCGGCGGTAGCGGGCATGGCGCCGCCGCTCTTGTATGATGCGTGGATGCGGCGCACGCGCGGGTACACGACATCGTATCCGATGGCGTCCGGGCGTACGTCGAACCCTGAGCCCGAAAGCACCTCGAGTGTGTCTGCGGATCCGCCGAGGCGCACGATCGGGTTACGCGTCTCGGGGTCGTTCAAGGCGCCCCACTCTGCGCCGGGCGAATCGAACGCAAGCATGGCGGACACGAGCGTGTTTGGGAGGTAGTCCAGGAGCCGGTGCGCGCGTTCGTCGATGGAGGTCATCTTGATATGCTTGAGCGTAGGAAGCCAGGAGAACGCATCCCAAAGAGCAGATCTAGATGCTTGCTCGTCTCCTGTCCAAATTGGGCTACCGGAGCTGAGGACCTCCTCTGCGTCCACCAGGGCGAGCGAGTCGAGTCTGAGGTCGGCGTGGGCGACGATACTGGCGAGCACGCGCACAGCGTCATCGGAGAAGCCGCCCTTGGAGACCGTGAGACTGTGCAGATGCCGGAAGCGGCCGCTGGGTACGCTCGCGAACATGAAGGCCGAGAAGGAGAGGATGTCGACATCGGTGGCGAGTGCGGCCCCGTTGCGTAGGAGCAGTCGCGGGCCCTTCGAGTCGCGATATAGCGCGCGACAGGTCCGCATCAGCGCCGCGATCGTGCGGGGGCATGAGAGCTCCATGACCACCAGGAGCACGTCGAATGGTAGGGCTTGGTCTGCCATCGGAGGGTGGAAGTGGAGGCAGCGAGAGAGACTTGTGGGGCCACGGCGTAGTCGCTGGAACGCCTGTTGCACAAAGAACAAGGTAAGTAAGTCGTGCTTGTGGGGTTGAGAGGATCTGGTCTTCCCTTAAAGCTTGATGATATTCTTAGAGTTCCTTTTCGTATCCAGCGGCAAGTGCCAGAAGCAGAAGCAGGTCACATTGATCAGTCGGCGGCACTTTCCCATGCATATGCCACTGCCGCAGCACTGTCAAGATCGCAAAGGGCGGTGCAAAAGGAGACCCCTCACTCGTCAAAGTAGGACTCCTCCTACCCGCTTCGCTCTATGTTGGACTACCAAGCCTCATGTTATGACTTTAAATCCCTCCATCCCTTCGCCATCACTCGAATGACGTCCACTCGTTATATACGATATGGCCCGCTGGCTTTTCATTGACTTGCAGTTAATGACATCTTCAAGTGAACGGCGACGCTATACTTTTATGACAGCTCGGAAATGGCTTGGCGTGGACACATCAGAGAGGATCACAAGCATAGGCAAGCAGAATCGATGAGGAGGGGTTCATGAGCATCATGGTATGAACTTTGAAGGGAACGAAAGAAGCACCAGGAAAAGGTCTGCCCTCAGGCTGGATTGAACAACCGACCTCACCATTACGAGTGGCGCGCTCTACCACTGAGCTATAAGGGCTGTAGCCGATTGGGCGCCTAGTACTTTCGGATCGAGGCTGAAGGATTCTCTTACGGGCCGTCGCCCGGTGCCTGCTGCTTGATTTCAGCTCTTTCTTCGACGGTCAACTGGTCAACCGTCCTCGACCGTCTCCGCCTTTCTTGGTCGACATGCTATCGGACGATTCAGACGTCGAGGAGATCCATACCCTTACCGTCAACGAACACTTCGCGAAGGCTTTCGAATATCGGAAGGAGCGGGAAGAGCTAGCCAAGCGTGCGTGCTAAGTATTTAGGGTGGAATGTGATATTGACCGCGCTTGACATTCAGTCAAGGAAAAATATGGCTCGGACCTCGATGAGAATGACGAGGATGAAGAGGATTCCGAAGAGGCAGAGTCGGAAGACGAGGACGGCGAGGAGCTCACGCCCGCTGTGGACGCCGCCATCCTGCGCACACTTGCCCGCATAAAGCGGAAAGACCCCGCCATCTACCAGAATGGGAAGGACATCTTTGAGGGTGAGTTCTATCCCCTATATTGACAACGGGTGACCCTTTCTCACTAGTACTGGTGCTCAGAGGAGAAAGAGAAGACGGGAGACGTGCGGTTCTCGCGACGCAGCGCGAAGGACAAGGTACGTTCTCAAACTTGCCCTGCACGAATACTGCAAACCGTCCACAAGCACAATAAGTAACCATCCCGCACCAGTCCAAACCCTTGACCATGCGCCAACACGCCCTCGCGTCTGCTCTCGACGGCGGCGCGTCGCGCTCGGCTTCACCGGAGCCCCTCACGCACGTCGAGGAGCAGAAGGAACTCCGTTCAAAAACCATCGCCGCGTTCCACACTGCAGTCGATGCGAAAGACGAGTCCGAGGAGGAAGAGGATGACTTCTTGGTGCCGCGAGAAAAGACGAAGGATGAGATCGAGCGGGAGGAGGAGGAATACCGCGCATTCCTCGAGCGCGAGGTCGGGGAAGACCTGTCAGAACTCGTTACGGTAGAAACAGACGCGGCGGGGGTATGGGATGGAACCGGCGCGGACTCAGACGGCGACCGCTCTCAAAAGAAGAGTAAGAAGGGGAAGAAAAAGGACAAGAAGCCCTTAAACGGCAAGCAAGATGAGGACCAGGAGTTCCTCTTGAAGTATGTATCTACCTTCCCTGCAATATGCTCTTCGTACTGACTATCCCCAGCTACATCCTCAACCGCGGGTGGATAGACAAGTCCGCGCGTCGCATGCCCACCTACAAAGAAATTACCGGCTCGAAAAAGGGCAAGGGCAGGTCCGATGCGGACTCAGATTCAGAGGGGTCTGATGACAACGATGAAGGGGAGGAGGTCAAACATCAGCCGTTGGATGAGGACGACTTCGACGAGGTTGCGGACCGCTTCGAGAGCTCGTACAACTTCCGGTTTGAGGAGCCGTACGTGTCTCATTCTCGACGCTTATCAGCGCCCGCGCTCACCCGCCGGTTTGCTATACAGTGGTGCCGCGCAAATCACGCGATACCCGCGTACTCTGCCTGAGCTCGTCCGACGGCAGGACACAGCGCGTAAAGAGGCGCGCGAGAAGAGGAAAGCGCGGAAGGAGGAGGAGCTGCTCAAGAAGAAGGAAGAGGTCAAGCGACTGAAGGCACTCAAGCTGAAAGAGCTACGCGCGAAACTTGAGCGCATCGGGCACGAGGGTGGCAAGGTCCTCGCCGAAACCGAAGGTACAATCTTTGACTATTATCTGGTTACATGTATGGCGTATATTAACATCTGTGTATAGCGCTACAAGAGTTGGATCTGGAGGGCGAGTGGGACCCGGCTAAGCACGACGAGCAGATGGCCAAGATCTACGCGGACGACGAGGTATACGATGACGAAGATGAGCTCGTGGATGAGAAGCCGCAGTGGGACGACGACATCGACATCGGCGAGATCATTGTTCCCGAAGACGACAATGACGGGGACGGTGCGTCGAAGAAGAAGAAGAAAAAAAAGAAAAAGAAGAAGGGCGAGGACGACATGGACGAGGGCGGCGTGGACATCGCCGACATGGACGCGGACGTGGAACGTGCCCCAGGGGACGAGGAGGAGTGGGATGGCACGGAGGAGATGCGCAAGAAGAAGCTGGACGAGTATATGGACGAGATCTACGGCCTCGACTTCAACGACGTGGTATGTTTGACACCTTCTGCCCTGCGCCATCTGCTCACCTTGTTATATCGCAGGTTGCTGGCATGCCTACGCGGTTCAAGTACGCGAAGGTCGAGTCGCAGACCTTCGGCCTCTCACCCGCGGAGATCCTCATGGCGACCGACGCTGAACTCAACACCTACATGGGTGTCAAGAAGATCGCGCCGTACCGGAAGGAGGGCAAGGGCCGCAACTGGGACTCCAAGCGTACCGCCCGCCTCCAGGAGCTCAAAGCGAAGCTCAAAGAGCGCGGTATCGGTGGGAGTGTCCAGGCCGGGGTGGTCGCGCAGGAGAAGAAGAAGCGCAAGGGGAAAAAGGAGCGTATGCGCGAGAAGGCCGTCGGTGGCGAGGAGGAAGAGGGGGATGTGCCGGAGCCGAGCGTGCGCAAGCGGAAGTCGGAGGAGAGGGACGAGCCAGAGGAGGGAGACGAAGGGTCTGCGAAGAAGCGACGACGACGGCACAAGAAGTCGACCGCTGCTGTGTCCGCGTAGTGCGTGTACTTCGTTGTAGCTCTCTTGCCGCTGTCTTGCTTTCTTCAATGTGGCTGTTGTACCGCTTTCGGCCTGCGCGTGCGTACATCACTCAGCGGTGCCGCAGCATGCGTGCTGTCGCATGCATGCACTCGGTTTTCCAGGTGCAGAACAACGTACGGGCAAAATACAACGACGCCCCATCAGCCTGCATGCAGGTGCCACTGCACGAGGCATCGCCCTCGGATAAGCGACCATCTCCTTTGTTCTCGTGGGGAAGTATATATACGTGCCCTGCACCACCCTACTCAGCAAGACCGTAGCCCTCCTCACAGCTAAGGAGACAACGGCATACCCCACTCCCAGTATTCAACCTCTGACCGCCTAACCGCTCTCATCTGACGGACAAACCTCTCAATACCAGGCTACCTGGGTGAACTGAGATAGGATCCCTGGCGCATATCCTGCACAGTCTGCCTGGGTAGCCTGGAACACGCCCCAAGTCGCCGGACTCAAGCTTCCGGTGCGTGCTTGACTTATCCCCTGCGATGCATTGTGCTTACCGTAGTGCCATAGACAGACTACCCGATCGCGCACACCTCCTGGTCCTACCCGCCGGCTCAGGTCCTTCCACGCCTCGGCTCAGGTCCTTCCACGCCTCGGCTCAGGTCCTTCCACCTCTGCTCATGGTGGAAGTTGCACGGCGGCGGAGATCTCGGACAGGCCAAACTCTCATTCGCACATCCTCTCTGGTCGGGAGGCCGCATCGGAGGCAAGAAAACTCTGGCAGGCAGACATTGTGGAGAACCCTACGACGCCCTGTAAGCAGCCCTCAGCGTAGCATCACGGCCACACCGCTCACACTAGTCCTCGCATCCAGGTGCTCCGTTCGATACAGATGGAGGTCTGCCATGAAGCCCCACATCGCCATCCAGTAAGCCTCTTCCTCGCTCTCGTGCATCGTCGTCATACTCAGCTCGCCACAGTACGGGATCCAAACGTCCTCAGACATCCCCCCAACGCCTTCATGCTGTACCGCATAGACATGAGCCAGAAACTCATGCAACAAGATGGTCGACAGGGGAGATTGCAGGTCGACTACTCGAAGGAGATCGGTCCTATGGGTGAGGACGAACGGGTGAAGGCGGACCACAATCCCACAAATGGAGCGGAGCGTGCTAATCAACCCGGGGCCAGTCAAGTCCAGTCTTCGACAGCGAGGGTATGCGACGGTGTTGGTATGTCCACGGTGCACATATTCTCGTCAGGACAGCTTGCTGACACCACACTCTTCTTGCAGGGATTTCTTCTGGAAGTTTGTTCCGGTGAATCTTGGGGCGTGCGTGTTGGTCCCTTGTGGACCAACACCTTCTCGGACCTATGCCCCCCTATGTAACTTGCCTTAAATTATGCAAACCCTTTACTCATGATCATGACTGTGTGCTTGTGTGCAAATCTGTGTAGCTTGAGCTCGTGCCGAACCTGTCCATCAAGCAACTGTGTCTGTATTCCCTTCATACATAGCTACATAAGATATAGTGCCCTCATTCCGTCAGCCCTGCCGCCCTATCGGCCCTCTTCCGAAGCGACCCCAGCGACCTCTACCGCGTCCGCACCACCCTCGCCCGACCGTACAGGCCCCGCCATCTGCTCAAAGCGCGCCCACTCCGCCTTCGGCATGCCGTAGCTCTCCGACAGCGCGGGGAAACTGCGCTCCCGCACTGCAGCCATGTACCCCTGCACGCCGCGCGTGGCCTCTGCGCCGACGTCCGCAAAGCGCCGCACGAACTTGGCCTTGTGCCCTCCGTTCCAGGTTCCGACCATGTCGTCCCATACGAGCACCTGCCCATCGGTTCCCGCGCCTGCGCCGATGCCGATGGTCGCCGCGCGCGTGAGGCGCTGTGAGATGTATGTGCCGAGTGTGTGCGGGATCGCCTCGAGGACCATCGCGAACGCGCCCGCGTCTTCAAGCGCTAGCGCGGTCTGCAGCACGTCAAGCGCGCCCTCTGCGGTCCGCCCCTGCGCCCTGAATCCCGACAGCATGACGTGCCGCTGCGGGAGGAGGCCAATGTGCCCCATTACGGGAATGCCGACGCTCGTGAGCCGCCGCACGGTCTCGATGATCTCAAGCCCGCCCTCCATCTTCACCGCTTCGGCGCCGCCCTCGCGCACGAGACGGACGGCGTTCTGGATAGCCTCCTCAGAGCTCGCGAGATATGTCCCGAAGGGCATGTCGGCGACCAGTAGCGGGGTGTGCGAGGCACGCGCGACCGCGCGCACGTGGTGCAGCATTTCGTCGAGGGTGAGGCGCGTGGTGTCATCGTAGCCGAGACAGACCTGCGCAAGCGAGTCGCCGACAAGAGTGACGTCGACGCCTTGCGTTTCGCAAACGCGCCCGGTGGGGAAGTCGTAGGCGGTGAGGACAGTGATCGGGGTGCGCGCAGAGCGCAATGCGTGCAGGTGTTGGAGCGTTACTTTCTTGCGCGGAGGAGCTGAAGAAGTGGAGTAAGTAAGCACATCTTTCTCTTGTCCTAGTCCTCCTGATGTCGGATGAGAGCAGCCTAAGTGTGTGCCCAAACCGCCAGATCGACAGACTGCGTTCGAAGCGTGTCGTAGCACTAAGGCGTCGGTCACAAACTACGCGCCAGACGCGCACGCATGACGCCGGAACGCTCTAATGAACGTTGTACCGGTGTTATGGCGCTTTAGAAATGAAAAGCTGTGCATTTGTTTGCGCATAGGGAAGCACCACGAAGATGTGCCGGAACGATGCCCGTCTCGCGACGGCACACGACAGGGCGTGGTGAGCCATGAAGCCTTCTAGGTTGGCCTGTGCAGATAACGAAGGAAGGCAGAACGGTTACTCACCTGAGCCGTATATCGCACGTTCTTCAGGGCGGTCGCTCATCCATCTTCGAGAGCACCCGCGACAGGGGTAGGCGTATGCCGCGAAGTCGACAAGCGCCGCCGGACGCTGTATCCGCTTAGCCGATCTCAGCATCGTCGTCGGATGTATGTTGTGGTGGTGGATGAAGAGGCGATGGTGCAGATGGGCTGTATAGGGAGGCTGTGTCGATTTTACATTGCGGGCGGGAAAACTGGGTTTCCGGGCGAAATTCAGGCGGACTAAGGGGTGCCATCCGGTGAGTCGTGAGTTCTGTCATCCTCAGCTGCCAGTCCTCGCCCCCTGGGGCGCCGATGGTGTTGCCCATGGTCCGATGGGCCACATTCGTTGTGAGTCAAGATCGAGTCCATCGCGGACGGACCTCAGTCTCGCCGCTTATGTGTGCTCCCGGGTGCCGGCTTGGGTGATATTCATGCCAGAATGGACGTTGTCGCGTGGTCGAGGATGATGCGACGATCTGCAGGTGCATAGGGCGTCCATGCGCAGCAGCATCGTACGAGATGACAGTCCAGAGCAAGGACAGTGGGAGCAGTCGCGGGTGCGGGTGGACGGACTGAGTTTGCATTCGACGTCGCGCTACGTCATCGCGACGCGTGGGCGCAGGCGCCTGTCTCGCACACGCCTCTCTCTCGCCGACCGCGTCTCTCTCGCTGCGATGCTCTCGATCTCGCGACCTGCTAATCGAGTCCTTCAGCCTTGCCCTCCGCGCCTTCCGTGGCGAATCCGTTCGACTCCCTCTCGCTGTGCCACGCTCACTCGCCGTTCGCGCACCGCCTGGCATGTGCAGCCGTTGGCCCATGGGTGCATATACCCGCTCGCACTTGCATTTCTCCATCGATCGGCACGTTCTGCACCGCTATCTCTCTCCCGTACGTCCACTCACTTGTATGCGCACATTTAGGGTCGCGATAGCTCGCACACATGCCGGGCATGCGCATCGCCCACTCCGCGTCACCTCTCGCCGTGAAGCGCGCGAGATTGGACGCGAGTAGACGCCCCAGACACCCACCGTACATCGTCCGCCCAGGGTCTTGTGCGCGACACCTCCTCACGAAACGCAGGGGATCAGCTCGCGAGCCCCGGAAGGAGCTCGCGTTGTAAAATCATCGTCGCCGTCGCAGTTCCTCGCCCGCTATCATCCCTGTACTGCGGCTACTTCTCGCCCTACTCCCCTCGCCCTCCTGTCGTCCTGCGCCCGATGGCGCCCCCGTACCTCGCATATTCTGGCAGCGCACGTCGCCACGCTGCTCCTGGTGTGTTCCCAGCTCACAACGACGCGATTTGCGCTGACTGTGTTCCATTTTCAGACATCCCTGGCCGAGATTGACCCGGTGTACACGCAGCTCGCCAGTCTGTGCCGTCTACAGACGACGGCGGCCCCTCCTGCACCTGCTCGACCTCGCCCTGCTGTCCACGAGCGTCTCGCGAGTGTTCGGGGAACACAGTCCAGTACCCTCGTCACCAGCGCCGACAGTTCCCGCTCTCCTACTCCGACATATCACTCTGCCGCTCCACAAACACAGCGAACATCACGCCTGCACTCCAGGACCATAACCCGTCAGTTTCGCGGCATTTGGAGCAGCTTTCAAAATTGACATTTTCGGCGATTTCATGTGAATTTAGACGAACATGCGCGCCCGGCCGCGCCGTCACCTCCCAGCCCTTCCCTCGACGTCCCCCATACCCCTCGATGCGGGACGCGTCGTTCCGGGACGGATCTGGGGCTGTACGGCCGCGTCGCGACGGCACCGAGGTGCGCACGGAACCCGCCGTTCGCCAGCCCCCCGGCTGCGACGTCTGCACCACGCAGCGCCGAGACCCCGCACTACGGCTGCGCGACGACAGAGGAACGCAGGCTGCACCCTCTGCCGGTGCGTGCGGCACGGCCTAGACGTGCGCTCGCGCGCCTCGCTCTTCTCCTGCGCGCAGGGCCCGCGCCGTGCCCGCCTCTGGTCCGCGCCATCGACGTCCCCACCACCTCGCTCTGCATGCGGATAGCCCTCTGCGTGCCTGGTTACGCTATATACGTGCTCGCGAATACTACACTACCAAGCCCATCCCTCCTGTCCATACGTGGACCCGCGCGGGCAGCACCTGGGAACGAATGGGTGAGCGCATCGTACCGCTAGCAACGGCGTCTCTGACATACCATCGCAGCGCTCTGGCGCTCTGGAAACGATATCCTAGACGACCGCGTGAGACACGGACATGGCGGTGTCTGTACGTACCATGCGCACAGCTCGCTGGCCGTCTTGATGCTGGATTCCAGCTACGCAGCGGGCGTCGGGCGTCGGGCGAGCGGTGCTGCCGGGAGGAGGTCAACCGCCGGTGAGGTGTGCGAGGCCGGCGAAGCTCACCTTCGTGCCGTCGACCAGGACGGCGATTCGCGCTGGCAACGGAGTGAGCGCCTCGGAGCTCGCGGCAGCAGTGTCGTACACACTTCATCGGTTCGGGAGGGCGCTCGCGGACACAACCGTGACCCCGCGTCGCGCATGGAACCATTCACGGCGCTGTGGACGGGACAGACGTCAGAGAGCGCTGGGGAACGGGGGTGAGTGCGGGTGCGTGCAGGGGGTTGCCATACGCTCACCTCTTGCTCCAGCCGCTGGAAATCGACCGTTGTGCTGCCGCGCACGACGCGTGGATGCCCATCGCAACGCTGCCTCTCGCCGAGTCGGGGTCGCGTGCGCTTCTGCCCGCTCGCGCTGCAAGGTGAGTGCATTGCACGGCGCCATGCGTGGATGCGGCGGGAATCTGACGTACCGTTCCAGCCGTCTCCCCCCACCGTCCTGGACTCTGGATGTCCCGCTCCGTGGCGACCGCGTGCGCCATCAACGGTGATGCATACGTACCTTACGCGCTGGGACTGGCGTGGTGTAGTGCGGCCTCAGTAGGCCACACGTAGGCTGATAAGAGATGCGTGAGCTGACGAACAATGACACGGTGTGGAGACTTTCACCTGTGCGCAGACGACCCGCGAGGAGAGACAAACACTGCAAGGGAGGTTAGCACCGCGGACCTGCGGCGGATGCATGATGCGCACCACACCACCAGGCGGGTGCCCAACGTGGAGCTCGGGCAGGGAAGAGGACGGGGAACAAGGGACGAGGGGCGGTGGAGTGCGTCCGGGAGGAAGAAGGTGAGTGGGCGTACGGCCGCGCGCGCACGGTATTTATCCCCAGGCTCACCTCGCGTCGCGGCGTAGCAGGGCCCGGGAGATCGATCTCGGCGCTCCGCTGCGGACATCTTGTGGGTGCCCCGCCCACCGCGGCCGCAGCACGCTACGGTCGGAGACGCGTGGATGCACACACCCTGACCGTTGCGCGCGGCTGGCTGGATACGCGGTTGCCCCGTCTGGCTTCCATCCTAGGACGGTCTGTGTCCTCGACTGGCGACACCAGCTGCCGGCACCCGGTGAGCACGGACGGCGGGACACCTGCGATGGCTCAGCACATTGGCAAGCACTTCGTACATCTCGCATGCGCACACGTAGGACCATGAAATGCAGGAGATTCTCCCTTGCCACCCTCCGAGTCAGACTGTCCGGCGCCGGGATCCTCTCCCGCTCGCTCGCGCGCTCCTCCGCACCTTCGCACACCCACCCGCGTCCCGATCGGGTGGTCCTGCCTTCACCCTCCGCCCTGCCCGCCCGCTCTCGTAACCCATCCCCCGGGAACACACGCCCGAGCCCCGCGGCGCGCGCGGCGCGCGTGCGCCACCACCAACCAGCGCACGCCACGATGCGTAGGCGGCGAGGACCGAGGTGCGTGCCCCCACAACGGACGATGATGGTTTCAATTTGCGGATGTGCGACGGGACATCGCGTACGGACGGGTGATGTGGGCGCCGCGGCCGGGGGCCGGGAGGGTCACCACCGCTTCGCCTGCTGTTCCCCGGGAGACGGACGTTTTTGACGGTACGGCGGTATGTACGTAGATCGCGATGCTCGATGCATGGCCCGTGGTGGGCTTCCGTTTCGAGTGTACTGAGTCCGCTGTGCAGCGTCGCGCCCGCGCCCGCGCCCGCCTGCGCGATGGGTGCACTTGCGCAGGCTTGGGTTTCGACGCCGTGTATCGGGGACAGCGGACGATCTGACGAGGACGGGGATGGGACACTGGGCCCATTCACTTGCAGGGCGGGCAACGTACTCGCACGCTCGGATCGCATTGCTTCGTAAGGTATGTCCGAGTCGGCAAGCTCCAATTGATATGTAGGTCGAGTCCACGGCTGTGCGCACGGGTCCATGGTCTGCAACGCAGGTACGGGTCTGCCTCGTGGTGAATGTCATCTCAAAAGACAGGTTATCTGGGGTCGATTCAGAAGGTAGGTGGTCCCGGGATACGTCTTGAACACGCTTCCCCGCCAACCCGTAAATATATTTCTCCTTGTCTGTACTGCGCCTGGGCGTGAGGCTTGCGGTGCACGAAACACGCGGTGCATGCCAACTGACAGTTCCTGGCACAGCCAGACAAATATGCGAGATCTGCGCATGCCTGGCTGCTTTATTTGCGAAGCGAGCCTGGCAAATATTTCAGGACTTGATGCAGAGGTGGGCATGCGGCGCAGTTGATACACGATGGTGGTACGTCTGCACGTCTCGAATTCGGTCAGGACATGGAGCTCACATGCATATTCAGGCAGAACGGCTCCGATATGATTTTTGCGTGTCCCGCGCAAGGATTCCGCTCGAGAATGATAAACAAATGTAGTAGCTCGTTGCAGCGGCTTTGCGCCGCGTCTGCGCAGATCTGATTCCGGGGCTCGCCCGTCTTGCGCTCAACAAACTTTTCCCCTTGCTTTGCCGTCTCGCTGGGCAGTGTGCACTAACCCTCACCGTTTAGTGTCTGCTTGACTCGGAATATTCACAGATGTGACCGAAGATGATCTATTGTCTATTATGGGTGGTATACCATGCATGCGAGCGGCGACTCAGCTTGAGGCAGCCACTGAGCCAGTTGGAGACGGTGCTTACATGCACACACACATTTGGCACCGAGTGTACGGACTCATATCCCGCGAAACGGCGGGGATTTATGGCGGCTGATGTCTGCGGCCCACAAAGTGTGGGCATCGTGAAATCCTGGCGGGTGTGAATTCCGTGACTATTGCATCCGGCGAGCGTGAGGCTCGAATCGGAGTCTGGTCCATGTCTTGTGTCTCGCAGTCTCACACTTTCCTCATTCAAATTGTGTGCAACACATCCTTGAACCGCTGCAGCACACTTCCCGGATTTTCCTGGGCACGAGAAATAGATTGAATAGGGTACAATGAGTTAGGTAGACTCCGTGGGGCAGATAGATGAGATCTCTGCTCGCACTCCTGCCGGTAACCCCGTGGCCAATCGATTGGGAGACTCACGCAGGCTCGCATGCGCATACGGATAGATCACTTAGTTTCGGTCAAAATGGCTTTGTAATTTCTGAAGACACTCAGCGTGTTAGAACCAAAAAGATTGATGGACAATCTGGGACTCCTCTGACACTAAGTAGTCTTGAATTCAATTGAGGCACTCCGTCGCACTTCCTTGAGGCACACGCTGTAGATGGTATGCTGAAGAGCACCTGGAAGCTGGAATAAGTGAGCAAGGCTGAATCAGGGATGGTCTTCCGATGCTGGGGCATTCCAGAAGCGACGAAGAGTCGGAGCCGGAATTCCTCAGCACCCGAGGCCCATCCCTCAAAGGCCAGGCGTGTGAAGCGGAGCAACACTCGGCTGCGAGGTGCACAGTCCCTGCCGGTGAATAGACCGGCAAGCAGACGTACCTTGCAACACCTGTCCAGCAGACTAGTAACCCGCCCGGTGGTTACTGCCCATCAACCCTTCCTTTGTCCATGCTCGTCCCGCCAATCATCCCGCGTGCCCATCCGCACATCCCTGCTTTGGGACTGTAACGGACACCACCTCTGCATGCCACCCCCGCCCGCATGGGCGTGCGTGCACAACCCGGCAAATACCGCTGCATAATGTGCCTAGCATCCAGATATGATTAGAGGTGGTAAGCCATTCTGCTACTACATGATATAGATGGCGGCTCTCACCGACATCATCTTCTAGCCTTCCACCGCGCTTGCTCTGTCCTCACAACGCGATCACTACGCCGCATCGGGGTCTACTACCCTGGCGACGTGTGGCAGTCTTCGACCCTGTATGGCCCCACGAACTTCCTCGGAGTCCCTTCTAGACCTCGACGAGACTCACCGCTGCCACTGCACCTTTGACACGCCTCCCGACCTTCTCCCTCCACCGACAGTCACTCCAAGTCCAAGACTTGGAGAACTCCCGCCATCACCGAGCCTCGTGCACCATACAGAACACCCATGGCCGCGGCGCCGCGCTGCCGCCAAACTTCCACGTGCATGAAGCCACCACAAAGCCACGCCCACGGCAACTCGTCAGTCTCGCCGCCCGAACATCAAGTTACCGTGTACGCACCAGGGTACCCTACTCGCCTCTCGTCCCTGCGTTGCGGTGGGAATTTCTTCCAAGGTGCCCGTACATGGTACATTTCACAGTGCTCTGGGTGTGTGCCGCATGCGGCCTGATGGTGAGCCCCATTCAGACTCTCAACGACGAGCACTGACCTCTAATCTACATGTAGTGTAACATGCACGATCATGTCCCGGGCACAAGTCGGGACGGCTGGCGCGTGGGTCGTCTAGTGTGAGAGAATCCACTGTGAGTCTACTCCCGCGTTGTCGACGATGTTTAGACACTTGCCCGATGTATTGCGAAAGCCTCCCATCCACCCAGAAGACATCTTTGCGCTCCGGCGCTGTTCTGCGTGCCATCTGAGCCGTCTCGTTCCCTCAAGGAATTGCTCTACTGCCTAGAGAGCGACGCCGAAGCTGCACGCTGCTGCTAAACCTGAAGAACCATCCGGAGTGCGTTCGAGGCACGCTGCACCACCGATCAGCCTACATCATCGTACTGATTCGCAATGAAGTGCTCACCCCATTCGTACAGCCCCCTCGCGCGCGCACGCGCTCGAAGCCCACGCGAAGTTGTCTGCGGTTCCTCACGGCCGAATGGCCCCACACGCTCGACGTCCCTCGCACATCTCGTGATCACGGAGACGCACTTGAGCGTGTTTGTCCCACTACACAAGGTCCTCCGTGGCCTTCGTACCTTCCGGGATCGTTTCCGCCATGTGCGGCAAGGTGGATCAGCTTCTGCGCGCGTTGAATCCCTTGCCATTCGACTGTGCGGGCGTTTCGATGGGAGACCAGAGTGTACAGCATCGAGGCAACATACCTGAGTGAGTGGTACGTCCACCACGTGTCCCATACGAAGGTCTACTTACCTGGACCTCGTGTAGGTGTCATAGAGCGCGCCGGCGATCACGAATGCGGCAGAGCCTAGTAGATCAGGGTAAGCACAATGCAACTCTCGATCTGCAAGCGCACTACTCACAAGTTGCAGCGATAGGCTCGCGTCGTGGACGTCGATGATGTCTCCACTCGTCGAAGTTGTCGGGTCAAAGGCAGGGGAACATGTCAACAATGACATGTGCCTCTCCCGCTCTCACGACACGGCCAACACTGTGGGACGGCCTCTGCGCAAACGCGGCCGGGACATTGCCGTTGCAATGTTCCCAGACATCGGACCGGACTCGCGGGGAGGGCGGTGTGATCCTGGACGTTAGCGGAGCGCATTCGACGCCGGCGGGGTGAGTCTCCCGGACGCTGAACGATAACACACCGTGAGCACAGCTACTTTGCTTCGAAGCGACATTGTGCTCACTTTCCTGTCTTCCCGAAGGTGAGTCTGCGCTCAATCCTCTCTTTCTCGCGCGCTCCTCACTCGCAGCCGCTGCCATGAGAAGGTCGCGCCGTTCGGGACGCACACCAGCTCTTCCAGAAGCTTTACTCATAGCCTGCGAGCCAAAGCGTCTTGTGGGGCACACGAGGCCAACTCACCCTGCTGCTCCGAGTCGCCATCATCCGTAGGCAAGAGTGTTCTCGAGCGCAGAAGACATCGTGCTAACTTGTACATCTTCCAGGGAAGCGCCGCACGTCTGCGCAATGTTCTGCGAGTCCCGAGACGTACAGAGGGCTTCGCATGCGTGGCGACTCGGCGTCCTGGGCTTCCGCAGAGAGGTGCGCTGTTCCGCAGGTGCGCAGGGCCGTCCCGAGGCTCTGTCTGTCGTCCAAGAGAACGTCGTCGTGCAAGGCCGCGTTCCCATCGCGTTGTTCCGCACAGAGAGGTCAGCGAGGTGTTCGCACGTCCGGGAAACGATTCACTTACTGCGTCGCTTCCAGGACGCCTCCGAGCAATGCAAAATGCTCGAGTGGGCGGCAGAACTGTTCTGCGCCCTTGGGCCAGCTTGCGAAGACTCTGACATCCTCTAGAGAGTCCTGAGCGTCACAGGAGATATGAGTTCGCGTCGTTTGCATTCCGGGACAGATGCACTGACCTCCGTATCGTCCCGAGGCGCAGAAACTAATCTTCCAGGACCGACAAAGGGCGACACAAGACGTTCCCAGTCTCCCAAGGCCAAAGGATGCCGGTCTACTTTCGGTCTTCGGTGAGCTGCCTTCCTTTGCGCCCGAGAATCGTTGGGACGACCTGTGCTTCTTCCAGCACGCGTTGTGCGCCCGGAGACGCGGCGTGTGGGCTGATTCCGTCGTCTGCACGGCAGGACCTGGTGAGTATGCTCGGCAGACGTCTGGAAGCTTGTCTACTAACCTGCTGCCATTTCCCGGACAACGAGGCGGCCGACGTAACGACCCCGCGACCGTTTCGCGCCTGGTACCATCACCAGGTGTTGCAAAGGGCGTCCCGAAGCGTCATTAGGCGGGCTCGGAGCTGATCCAGATCGCGCCTTCGCAAGAGGCTGGGGCAGCGGCCGCGTGCGCCGGTACGGTCAGTCGCTTTACAGTCATTTGTGTGTGTATTTAGAGCTCCCGGGGAGCTCTAGCAGTCGTCTGAATACACGCATCAGACCTAGAGTGTTGCAGGCACGGACATGAACTTACCTGGTCAGCCACTCCGTCTGCTCTCGGAGAAAATATTGGAGGTCGTGTACGCGTTCTGGGACAGCTCGCGTCGACGTTTCCCGGATCTTGACCATCTCTAGGAGGTGTGGGGCGTCAGCACGCGGACTGGAGGGGAAAGCCCGCAGAAGTGCGCGAAAGCGCAAGCCTGCCTTCTCCGCTGAGAACGAGTGCGCAGATGCGCTTCTCCTGCGCGAGATGTAGCCATGCACGTACGCTGACCACGTTTCGCGAGCGAGTGTAGACGTCGAGAGGAGTATGCCGAAGTGCGAGTTCCGTAGCAGTTCCCAGAGTCTGTAGCCCCGTAGCACGAGTCAGCCTGTCGTCCGTACGAGAATACGAGTCTCCGTGAAGTCCCCAGAGTGCGATCCACGAGCCCAAGTCCCCAGTCCCAAGTCCCCAGTCCCCACTGTCTATGCAGCTACCACCCACGCGCCAACTACCATCCACCCCAGACGCTCCCGCGCCAACTACCATCCACCCCAGACACAGAGTCCGCGAATCCATCTGGGAGATGCACCAGCCCGACCCCAGATTCGCGCCCACCCGAGATCCAGCACGCGTCCGCGTCCGCGTCCTCGGCGTCCGAGTCCAAGTCCAGCGCGCCCCGCACTCTCGCAACCACCCCGCCCCATCGCCACCATCCGCACCGCCACAGCCCGCGCCCCCCAACGCCCGGTTCATGCTGTACCGCATGGACAAGAGCCAGGAACTCATGCAACGAGACGGCCCACAAGGGAAAATGCAGGTCGACTACTCGAAGGAGATCGGGGTATTCCCTTCATACATAGCTACATAAAATATAGTGCCCTCATTCCGTCAGCCCTACCGCCCTATCGGCCCAGCAACCTCTACCGCGTCCGCACCACCCTCGCCCGACCGCACAGGCCCCGCCATCTGCTCAAAGCGCGCCCACTCCGCCTTCGGCATTCCGTAGCTCTCCGACAGCGCGGGGAAACTGCGCTCCCGCACTGCAGCCATGTACCCTTGCACGCCGCGCGTGGCCTCTGCGCCGATGTCCGCAAAGCGCCGCACGAACTTCGCCTTGTGCCCTCCGTTCCAGGTTCCGACCATGTCGTCCCATACGAGCACCTGCCCATCGGTTCCCGCGCCTGCGCCGATGCCGATGGTCGCCGCGCGCGTGAGGCGCTGTGAGATGTATGTGCCGAGCGTGTGCGGGATCGCCTCGAGGACCATCGCGAACGCGCCCGCGTCTTCAAGCGCTAGCGCGGTCTGCAGCACGTCAAGCGCGCCCTCTGCGGTCCGCCCCTGCGCCCTGAATCCCGACAGCATGACGTGCCGCTGCGGGAGGAGGCCAATGTGCCCCATTACGGGAATGCCGACGCTCGTGAGCCGCCGCACGGTCTCGATGATCTCGAGCCCGCCCTCCATCTTCACCGCTTCGGCGCCGCCCTCGCGCACGAGACGGACGGCGTTCTGGATAGCCTCCTCAGAGCTCGCGAGATATGTCCCGAAGGGCATGTCGGCGACCAGTAGCGGGGTGTGCGAGGCACGCGCGACCGCGCGCACGTGGTGCAGCATTTCGTCGAGGGTGAGGCGCGTGGTGTCATCGTAGCCGAGACAGACCTGCGCAAGCGAGTCGCCGACAAGAGTGACGTCGACGCCTTGCGTTTCGCAAACGCGCCCGGTGGGGAAGTCGTAGGCGGTGAGGACAGTGATCGGGGTGCGCGCAGAGCGCAATGCGTGCAGGTGTTGGAGCGTTACTTTCTTGCGCGGAGGAGCTGAAGAAGTGGAGTAAGTAAGCACATCTTTCTCTTGTCCTAGTCCTCCT